>NC_056745.1:176623185-176673185 GCF_019279795.1 Protopterus annectens | reverse complement strand
CTAGAAATCCAGTATTACCATACATATAGGAATGAATGAAAATAAAACCATGACAAAGCAGGTTTGCCCTTAGCTGAGAAATTTCCAAAATGGCCAATCACAAATAAGTGCAGGAAAACCGGCATATATAAGCTCCATAGGCGGGAATACACACCATAACTGATTGTGGTACCCATTTGCAGTCAGGATGGCAGGTATCGGAGAGGGAAATCGCTTTAGAGCACAAAGGTGGGGCACTGAGGAGTCCAAATATATGGTTTGGCTCCTAGTCCATCATCATGAAGACCGACTCATGCAGGGCCAGGTTTAATGGGGTGCGTATAAGGCAAAGGCGTGGAACCAGTTGGCACATGATCTCACCAGTGCAACAGGCATTCCGAGGACTGGTGAACAGGTCCGTCACCACCATGCAGACCTGAAGCAACGAAAGGAGGACCAACTGAACCGATGGATCCAGGAGGCCTGTCAAATGCCCAATGCCCCACTACTGAGTAAGTATACATCTAATTAACTATGTAAGAAATGCTATCCTAGCCTATAGTATGGATAGGTATGTTCCAATATCCCTTCATTTATATTACTGCTGCAGGTGTTCGTTCCGCGAATCAGCAAGCCTATGTTGATATGTTGATAGGCTGGTAAGGCTGCACCACCAGGCAGGTTAGTAATTATTCAGCTGGTATTATTATAGAATACAAGTGAGACAGCCTGTAAAAGAGTTCAGTGGTGTAACCCAGTAATAAAGGTCAAATAAGCCTAGAATAAAGCTTCTGCTAGTATTCTAAGATCAGATAAGTGATGCAGCCTGAAAAGGAGTATTGTAATCCATTAATAAAGAGTAAACAAGTCTCAAATAGAGTTCCCACCTGTATTGTAATATCAGATAACTGCTTCAGCCTGAAAATGAGTGTTCTAATCTATCAATAAAGGACAGACAAGTATTGAATACATCCTTGTATATACTGTCATATGAAATAAGTGAGTCAGCTGGAAAGGATTGTTGTAACCCAGTAATAAATGTTAATAAAGCCTAGAATTAATTACCATCCTGAAATGTAAATATAAAATAAGTGAGAGAGTGTGAGAAAGACCTTGAAGTCTGTAATAAAGGTATACTGCATGCACGACATAATGAAATGAATGAGACAGCCACAACCAAAGAGTGAAATTTTTTAATAAAGTACAATACCTGGACTGTGTCCGTCCCACATTTTGGATATGTTGTTGTACCCTTACATTATGGCGATAGTATGGTTGTATGAAATGCTGAACATCCACAGTTGTCTAGGCCCATATAAACTGGCTGATGGGAATGCCAGTATGTCACAAGAATATTTATAGTCCTCAACTGTGTCATGTATAGTATTTACCTGTTAATCCGGTACATGAGCAGCTTGTGCTTGTGATCCCACAAATGTCAGTGTGCTGCTAGAACTGTACGTAACTGTTCAAATGTAGCAGGATGAATACAAATGGAATGTATATTAATGTAGCAGTAACATCTCCATCACCAACAAGTGTAAGGTTACATACAGGAAACTGTACTAATACATGTAGGGGATATATATCTGCATCTAGTAGAAATGTATAGTATACGTATAGTTATTTTAAGTTGTTAATGTAATATTTTATCACCCTACCTTATGTTCACAAATGATGCTATTCCACACCAAACTGGGTATGTGCATTCAAAATTAATTCCTATGGACATTTATCCTGTTGGTTTATACATATCTGCATGTACGTTGATGCATGTGCCCTGTTCACATATCCAAACCTGATGGCCTGTTGCCACCAATCAACCCTGCATGCTGTTGGAATGTTCTCTGTTGTCCTAAATATGCATGTGTTATGCTTGCTGTTCAACTTCTGGAATCCCTGTGTGTTTGGTGAATGGGAATACTAATGCAAGCTGTTACAACTAATTTGGAATGGTGTTGTTTGTTACTAACCCAAAATGCCATTAAATACTGCTAAACATAGGACAACTGGGAAGGTGGGTGCCAGCGGACCCACCTCTCCCACCCCAGCTGGCGAGTGCACCTGGCACCAGTGCCCAGGCCGGGACCTCCTCCTCCGGTGGCCCTGTACCACCCTTGGGTGAAAGCACTGCAGGGCATGGGGCTCGCCCCCCTCTGCAAGCGTGGCCGGAGGAGAGCCTCCACTCACCCTCCAAAGGGTCCAGTCTGTGGTGCATAGTGAGATCAGGCATTCCGTGACTGATCCCCTAAGCCAGCTCGAGGCGAGAGTGGCGCAACTCATGGGTGTGCCTGCCCGTCCTATCCAGCCCCCAGCACAGCCCCAGCCTGGGCTGTGAAGGCGCAGTGGTAACTGCCCATGGGTGGGGATCTCAGTTCCACTGTTGTCATCTGTGGGCTCATGGGCTTGTGATATCCAAACATCCGTCCCCGTCAATTGTGTTTACCCCCACATGTGTCATACTCCGCCCCTGTATGTGTCTTGTTTGTCTTGTCTTTTAACCTCCCCAACCTACCTCCCCAAATATACCTACTTCCTGTACCTCACATTCCACTCTCACCTGAAAAAAAAAAAAAGGGCACTCTGTTCCCACAAAAAAATTACGCCCCATACATAGTTGCCCATTTCACACACATGCCTGCTGGACATGTAAACTGATAATTACAAATGGCTCTACAACATAATTTGTTGTCCTCACTCCTCTCTCAGAGGTGGAAGGTTTTAAATCTCACTCTAAATTTCTAACATATGCACAGCTGTTGGTGGTAAAGACTTGGGCAGCTATGGGCCTTCCCTACATCCTTCCTGCACATCCCGAGCTTGTTTTCCTACTGTCCTACCCTCTTTGTGCCCCCCTTTTCACCACTTTCCTCTTTTCTTTAAAAGAAAAAAGCACGGGTGTTAGTGGGAGTAAGCACTTTTAAGCAGTTGTAAGCATGTGTGCGCTTGTGTACGCTTAGCTAAGTGTAAATAAGCATAGCTAAGCATCGCACAAACTCGCGCAAACCCACTTACAACTGCTTAAAAGTGCCTTAGTCACTCTGTATGACAAGGCCCTTGTACTGTTCAGCAGCAAAATAAAATATCCTTGTCAGTCTCAAACCCCACACCTTGGACTCACCAGTCTGCATGACATACCACTAAGCCACAGCAGATATACAATAACTTGGTGCTGCAAGAAATATAACATGCATTAAAAGGAGTGAATGTAAAGGGGAAATATGAAAGCCAGAGCAATACATTTCAAGAAAGAAATGTAACATGCATTACAAGGAGTGAATGTAAAGGGAAACTACGAAAGCCAGAGCAATACATTTGAAGACAGACAGAAATATAACATGCATTACAAGGAGTGAATGTAAAGGGGAAATACAAAAGCCAGAGCAATACATTTCAAGACAGAAATATAACATGCATTACAAGGAGTGAATGTAAAGGGAATATAGGAAAGCCAGAGCAATACATTGGAATGACCACTGTTGTATGCTAGTTAATTTCCTAATTCCAAAACAAAGTACATACTCCCATGTATCCAGTGTTAGCATTAGGAGGTGGGAGTAAATTGACACACTGAGAAGAGTGTACTGGAAGAAGCAACAGTCAGGTTTCAGTACAACATGCATTTCACTGTCTACAACCCAGCTTCAGATATGAGACATATACCAACCTTCTGACTCACACAACAGTGTCCACAGCAAACAAGCATGGTCCCCACCTTGCAAAACTGAAAGGCCTACGCCTACCTAACCTATCATTTTATAGCAGTGTCCTGAAATCACAGTGAGAACTGCAATTCGCACACAGCAGACTGCAATTACTAAATGGTGGGCACCAATTGGTGCAGAGGCCATCACATGCACATGTGCAGATACCTACAAAAGCAGCCTGTACTTGCTGTCCACACATGCAATTATATCCTTGCAGCATATGGAGAGAGAGAGCAAGCAAGCAAGAGAGACAGACAAACAAACAAACAAACAAACAAACAAACAAACAGAGGTGTTTGTAGATACCAAAAAAAAAAATATTTAAAAAGAAAAATAAACGTCAACAGGTACAACAGACAGAGGTAAGAAATACAAAGGAAAGGTATGTAACAGATATGTATTTGGTGGGATGCGAATGATGTGTATGAATTGTACTGTACATACTGTGAACCCTCCATATGTGTGCGCAGTCCATATCTATATGTAAATGCAGATGTGCATAGGGCAAGGTACATACTGCAACTGTTAGTGAAAGCTAGACATATATATGTAGTTGAAGGTTGCTATGTCCACATATCTATGTAGGTTGTAGTGTGTGGCATTGAAAACAGCAAGCAGTGCAGATATATGTCATGTGTTGGTTAAATGCTGTGGGACTGAGACAGTGAGGCCTGCTACAGCTATATGGCCTGAGGACAGCAAAATGCATTCTACACAACACTGTGCAATATTTTTACAAGATTGTATGTCTCACAACTGTTTAATGATTCATATTCCCAACATGAAAGGTGGCCAGTATATGTGCCTATATGTGCATGTATATGTACAGCAATGGATATTTACAAGTATGTGTATATATACCTGTATATATGTATATATATATATATATATATATATATATAGAGAGAGAGAGAGAGAGAGAGATACATATATATATATATATATATATATATATATATATATATATATATATATATATGCATATATATATATATATATGTATATATATATATATATATATATATATATATATATATATGTATATGTATATATATATATATATATATATATATATATATATATATATATATATATAGAGTGAGAGAGGGAGACATGGGGTCAGACATACTGCAACAGGTGCCTGGTGACCAACGCATTGACTGAACACCAGTGTTGATACTGCAGTACCATACCCCATTCCAAAACACTTTACACACTACCAGATAGGTGGTTGCCTGCCCAACACTGAAGGTGTCAGAAGGGAACATGGGACATGGTGTACAGTAGCCTTCCCTCTGATAATCACAGTTCCACACTAGTCTTGTAATTCCTCTATGTGGTACATGTCATCACAATTTGGTGTGCCATCTAGGGAAATATAGGTCAGTGTACCCCCTACTCCTCACAATGCCCCATGTGGTATGTACCTCACATGACAACCACAGCAAGTGGAAAGGCCACAGACATACCTAACAAAGAGTGACACTGCCCCAAACACATGCCCTATGCAGACTGACTCACAAAACCACAGCTAGAGTGCATTGCATACATCATACACAGAGGTTACCACTGCCAGACATACAGAGGTATATCACACCCATAGCAGTCGGCCAACCACCATGACAACACCTCACAATCCCTCTGAGCTACATGACCTAGGGCCCTAATCCATGTCAACGCATTGAAAAGCACATGCTGGAGGTACAGGTTCCTATACACAAATATGCCATACTCTGGACTAAACTACCCAGCATTAATAAACATGGCTCATCATTAGTAGATGTCATACATACCCCTGATGAATGTTATGGAGATAGATAATATGCCCTGTGAGTCACCTCTGTGTATCCGTTTGACAGGAGCAAGTGTAATCACATTACATGTGTGTCAAATGGCAGGGTAGCATATGGCTAGGCTGCTGTAGGCCCCAGCCCAATAGTGTAGTACCTACCTATGACACAATGTGCACACACATGTACCCAGTGCAATATCACCTATGTGAGGTGGAATGAGTGTGATACTGACTGTATGCAAGGTCTGTAAAGGTGTGATAGCTTAGCGTGAGGTTGTGTCTGTCATGGTAGTTTGTGTCCTAGGTGTGAGGGCAGAGAAAGATGTGTCAGTTTTGGGATGCAGACATAGTAGGATGGTATATGTTGTGACGTAGTACCTTGTGAATGACTGTGGTGTCCCATTGTAGGCTGTAGCAGTACATGTATGCTCAGTAAGTGGTACTGCTGGTGAATCCAGGTCGCATATGAACTGTTGTACTACCTGAAGCTGTAGGCCTAAACACCACAGTATGGTGTATGTTCACATTCCTTGGTATCACTGTCTTGTGTGTTTCCTGTAGTCTGCACAGATTACATTCCTCAGGCATAGGTATCTGTAAGTAGGGGCACACAGTACTATAAGGTACACAGGTAATGCTCATCTGTGTTGGCATACATTTGTGTGTTGTATGTTTGACTAATGTGTGTGTAATGATGCCTGTACCATGGCCGCAATCACATGTGTGTTACAGGGTATGTGTGTGTACCTAGCACCATGTATACTCTGTTACAGCAGTATGCCAGCTATATTAACAACCGTGCACATATGTTAGGTAGGGGTATGGCATCAAAGACTAGGGTGGTTTACTGTTAATACTGTAACTGTACATTACATTCATTGCATTGGATGACAATATTCATCATGCATTAGCTTGATATATACCCCCAGTGTGAGGTTGTGCATTGTATCCAATACAGTGTGTCAAGTACTGGTGTATACTGGTTTGTTGTATTGAGTGTGGCAGCCACTGTCAGGCAGTTGTGGGCTGAGCACTGATAAGTGGTATTGAAGGTGTGTATCCTCTGATAGACAGACAGATGCTATATCTGGCAGTTAAGTGATATTTGTACTTCATAATGTTAATTGTGCCACATGACTTGCTCACATATATTGTTTAATTGTCTTCCAGGGTTATGGCTCATCGCCGCAATCCTGTGTATACAGCTGCAGAGGAGGAGGTCATACAGGCCAGCCTGTATCAAAACTATGCACAGCTTTTTTCCAGGGCCAGCCAGCACCAGCATGAGTGCACTGCACTGTGGCAAGATCTTGTTCGCCGGGTAAATGACATAGGCATGCATAACCGGACATATGTATGACACGCCATCACTGCAGTGATTTAATCAGACATGTCCGGCAGCGTGCATCTGATATCCATAGGCAACAGCTTGCCACAGGTGGTAGTGCGCCCATACATCCCCCCCTCACCAGAGTGGAGGAGCTGCTCCTAAGCGTGGTGGCTCCTGGCCTACAGCAGCAGCAACATCATGCATGTGTCATCATGGAGGCCGGAGCTACCCAGCAGGACGACATGGAGCATGCAGGTAATATGCCCTAGCTGTAGACTACTGTTACCTGTATTGTTAGAATATGCTTATGTGAGATGTGTACTGTGTGTTTAGCAGTTGTGCTGCCTCTCGTGTGCAATACTGATATTTGGAATAGTATTTCTACACCTGTGACTGTTGACTGTTGTTCCACTGTAGATTAGCGCACTCACTCACGGCAGCAATGCCACAGTTGTGGCCACTGATAAACTGTACCAGTCAAAAAATCCTCCTGCACGAAGAAAAGTTGCACGGCAACTAAAGCAAAAGCATCCACACAGCCAAAATGAAGCCAGCAACCAAGATAGATCCGATAAAAAATATTTAATGTTGAATAAACATCAAAAAAGCTCAGACCGGTTTCGGCTGGCAAAAAAGCACAGCCTTCTTCAGTGACAAAAAACACAGAGTCAATTAATTCAACTTAAATAGTGTTTAAACATATCCCATTGGTTCAATTAAAAATGTTCATTTAATCCAGGTGAAAAAAGAGCACCTAGTTTAGTAATTCATTTCTTTTCCTTTGTATCTAACATTGAGTGCCATCCTGTTTTATTAAATTTGATACCCTTAACCAAATCAATCACCATAAAAGAAAAATTAGCAGTGTGATGTTTTAAAGTGTGTTTGTACAATGCATTACTTATTTTCTTATTTTTAATATTGCTCATATGTTGAGATATCCATAGTCTTAAAGGACGAGATGTTTGACCAACATAGAAGGAGCCACAAATACATGTTGTCAAATAAATGAGCCATTCACTGCTACAATTTGCAAAGAATGAAATATCATAGACCTTTGAGCAATTCCTGCTAGTAAATTCCTTAGATTTAACAATTTTGCCACAATTACTACAATGACCACAGGGAAAACACCCCACCAAAGGTTCCCCAGTAATAGTTGTTTGTGAAAATTGTGCAATACTAGCATGATGTGTATGTTTATAATGATTAAAACATGAGGCTAAATTCTTACCCTTGCGAAATGAGAATAAACATTTGTCCGGTAATACATCTGATAATTCTGGTAAACTTAACAAAATGTTCCAATTTCTATGTACACTATTCATGAGTACATCTGAATTCCTAGCATATGTTGTTAAAAACCTGACTGGCTGTGTGGTCCTCTGATCCCTAAGTTTATAAGTTAACAGTTCCTGCCTGGATAAAGTATTGGCCCAATTGCTGGCCCGCAAAACTTGTCCCATAGAATATCCCCTTACGCGAAATCTGTTGATTAAATCACATCTATCTTCTTGGAAAGTATCCTCCTGAGAACATATACGCCTCAAACGTATAAACTGTGATTTAGGTATGTTTTTGGCAATATATGGAGGATGAAAGCTGGATGCATGAAGGACTGTGTTGTATTCAGGATATTTCCTGAAAACCTGTGTACTAAGAGTATCATCTGGTTGTCTTGTTATTAACACATCCAGAAAAGTTATTGTGTCAACATGATAATTGACAGTAAACTGCAAGCCCCATATATTATCATTTAAATATGAGACAAATTCAGTTAAATAATCAACATCAGCCCTCCACACCATCCAGCAATCATCCAAATACCGCCTCCAGATATCAATTTCTGGAAGGTAAATATTATGGCTACTATTATAGATAATATGTTCTTCTATATAAGCCATAAACAGGTCGGCATAAATAGGAGCAAATGATGCTCCCATAGCTGTTCCTTTGATTTGCCAAAAACAAATGTCCTGATAGAAAAAAACATTATTGGTAAGGACATGCTCTGCGAGACCAACAAGAAAGGAATTGAAATCTTGTTCATATAGATAGGCTATATTAAGCCAGTGAGTTAATGCTTCCAGCCCAACTTGATGCGGAATATTCGTATACAGGGAACTAACATCAAGTGTACACATCAGCCAACCAGGTTCCAATTGTGCATCAGATATAATGTGTAAAAATTCAGTCGTGTCTTGCAAGCGAGAACGAACAAATGACAACAAAGGCTTAAGATGTCTAGTCAAAAACAAGGATAATGGTTCTGTAAGATAACCTCGACCAGAAACAATGGGCCTACCTGGGGGATGAACAGGATCTTTATGAATCTTAGGAAGAAAATAAATGTATTGATTAATAGGATCCTGAATAGTAAGTTGTTGTAATGTAGAAGTGGTTATGAGGCCAGTATCTCTAGCACTAATAAGAAACTCATCAATCTGTTTCATAAACCTATGCGTAGGATTTAAACACATTTCAGCATAGTACCGTTTGTCAGAAAGTTGTCTCCTGGCCTCCTTGTCATAATCCGACCAGTTCATAACCACGACTGCCCCACCTTTATCTGCTGAAATAATAACCAAATCCTTGTTTTGTTGTAATTCAACAATAGCCTGTTTTTCACTAGATGACAAATTATTGGGTTTAAAACGAATATCAGAACTGTCAAAATGTAGATCTTTGAGAATCATATTCTGAAACAAATGTACAATGGGGTGCATCGGAGGAAGATATTTAGATTTATGATAAATAGATTTATTATGATCATAAGATGCATCCCCATCTCCAAACTGTAATTTCAAATTAAGAATTCTACAAAATGACAAGACATCCTGGACCAATTGGTCCTCAGAAATGACAAACCCAGGGATAAAAGTTAAGCCTTTATTCAAAATAGCCACTTGTGATGAAGACAAAACACAATCAGACAGATTTAGAACATTTGAATTCACATTGCTTATTTCTGTATTACCATTTCTAACAGACTCTGAATATTCTCGATTCTTTTTGTGTTTTCTGCCTCCACGTTTGTATTTCCCCCTAAAGGGACAAAGCCTTGGGCTCTTTTGGGGTTTGGTGAATCCGATGCTGGCTGTATATCACTATCTGTATATGATGAAGGATCATCAGTAGATGATCAATTTGTTATAGATTTGTTACGTAATATGGATCTAGGTCTCTTTCTTCTTGGTGTTTTAACCGGATGAGGGTTAAACCGAACATGTTTGGAAGGAAAACTGAAAGGGTTAGCTCCCTGATAATCATTTAGATCCCGCTTAAATTTTTTAATTTTTCTGGATTTTAACTGTTCTTCAAGGTTGGTGAGATCATTGGCCACCTTATTAAGATATTTCTTAAAGAATATTTCACCCTCAAATTTTTGTACATCATTGCACAAGTCTGTTACAGTGTTAATTTCAGAATCAATAATTCTGTCATGATATTTATCCAAAGCTTCAACAAATGACATAGTAGCATGCTGTTGTATATTGGACCATTGGTTATTGAGCTCCTCATCTGGATGCCCCACATGTGGTTGAATTCGAATTCTGAGACCCCTTGGTGTAATTCCTTTTGCAATATAAGCTTTGAAAAGTTTGGAATGCCAAACACTAGATCTTAACAATTTTAAATGCTTATAAAGATTATCAAAGGCCAAACTACATGATGGCTCAGATCCCAAGAGGTCATTAGAAGAGTTGCTAATAGAACCTGCACAAAGACCAAATGCACTCAAATCTACCCTATCAGCAGAAAGCCCTGAAACCAAATTAAAAAGGTCCATTTTGTCCGTTAATAGAGATGACAATAATGGCTTCACATAAAATAGCCACGTCAATATGAAGGGAACAATAATAGCTCTGAAGGACAGGCCAATATCACCTGTCTTGTATTGCTACATTCCCAGAGACAAATATAGCCAAATACCAATGGTCAAAAACAATATATGCTTAATGACATGTAAAATAAGAAATAACAAGTATATAATAACACTGCAAAAAGACTTGGGCAATATTGCAAAAAATATATTTTTATATATATATATTGGTTGCAAATGATTTCACCAAAAATAATAGTGAAAATTCAATTAGATCATACTCAGAAAATCAGGGGGCCAACCCTGACCACTCACTACAAATTGCAAAGCTTTAATCTTCACAAATATTGAGACCAAACATGTTAATAAAATTTAAAAGATGATATATACTACCATCCACTGGATGGAATATTATCATAAATAAATAAAATATAACCCATATGTTGGTAAATAAAAACATACACCAAAAATTATGTTATGTTAAGAAACACTTATCCCACCCAAATGTAAAATACAAGGGGGCGCTGTGCAAAATACTAAATTCAGGTATAAACCTGTTCTAAATAGACTTATACTATAGAAAAGGGCAACAATTGTGAGAAACATTTAACATCCCCAATTAACATGCATTGATCAAGCTGACAGTAATAGTTCTCAAAATAATTTGAAAGATGAAACAATCAAATGATTTAAATACATAGCCTAAGCAGGCAGCCAAAACCAATACCTGTGTATTATGAATAAAAAAAGACAACAAGGCCTCTATATTGGATATATGACCCAAAAAGGAAACTGTCTGGCATATAACAAATGTGCAACAATCAAAATCTTGCTATAATACTAAAAAAAGAGAGGTTGCAGGACATTCAGTATGTATTAAGAAAAAGAATGTTACTAAACTCAAAAGTCACTCAATACTGAAAAACCGAAGCCTGCAACTCGGAATGGTCTGATAAGCCAAAAAGAATCACAATGAGGCTAGACCAATCCTGTATACATAGGATACAAAAAAATAACAATACTGAAAATCATGTTATACTTATTGTTCAATAGTTTCCTCACAAGTGTCCACAATAGTCCACAATAGTCCCTGATGTTTCGAAACTTCACATAAAGCGTTGATGTAGTCCATAAGCGTTTCTATGCATAAGTTCTTGGTCCAAAAGAGAATGACAATTCAGCAAGGCAACAGTTCTAATCGCAAACTGCACTCCGTAATATAATGTGGAAGAAACTCCAAAACAGAAAAAATAGTCCCAAAAAATAATCATCCAAAATGGTTATGTGGAATGAGTATGTAGAAAAAAACACACACAGTACCTGGTCCAATAAATGATAAAAACTGGTATTAAATAAATTGACCCACAGGCCTCGTAACAATGTCACAAGATGATAGAAAGATATTATGAACAACCACCACGACTCCAACGAATAATCAAGTTGTCCATAAATCACATAACTGTAGACATTGATTGCCAAGCGCCAGGCCCATATATAATGTATTGTAAGCCCCAATTAGTAAAGTTGCTAATAACAAATGAAACGACCAAAAAACAGAATCAAGCTTTAAACGAAAAGCTTCGAAAACATCTAAACCCCTGCCATCTTCAAAGCTTTATGTGAAAATAACACTATAAACTATAACCCAATATAAATGATTATATATGCATCGGGTTAGTAGTCCTGTGAGTTATTCATGAAGAGATGCCAAATTAGCCTGAAAATACGTCGACAGGAACAAAACCATGTAAATACTTGTACAAAACAAATCACACATCCCAACGAGTCTTACGTTGTAGTAAGGATACAAATATAAAATCCAGATGGCACTTGAAAGCAAAAAATGAACCAAATAGAGACGAAAAAAAGAAAAAAGAGACGGCTGCAGATAAATCACACAGCCAGCATCAGATCCATGGCACCCAGCAGGAAGTAGAACGAAGTGTACCAGTCAAAAAATCCTCCTGCACGAAGAAAAGTTGCACGGCAACTAAAGCAAAAGCATCCACACAGCCAAAATGAAGCCAGCAACCAAGATATTCTTGTAGGTCCCTCTGGTGTGACAGCAGGGCAGACGGTACATGCTGGTGAGTGTGTTAACACTTTCATAATGGTAATGAAATGTGCATGTCATAGGTGAGGTGTAGGCCATGTACACGTAACACATCTATGCATAATGCATGCTGTCCATGTTTGCTGTGAGACATTAATCATCACATTAAAGTCAGTAGCTGCCTCAAGCACATACACTGCACAGTGCAGCAGACACAAGTGTGGCAGCACTGTACTGCACCTTAGATATGCATAGTTGCTACAGCTGTACACAACAGAACACGTTTATCATATGCAGTACATGAAAACATGCTATACTCATAGCAGTCATTGCTTTGCACCTCAATGTTGTGCGTGTGCAAACATATGCACCTATATACAATATGCATAGCATGTTGTGTGTGTGCTTACATATGCCAGTATACACAATATGCACAGCAGTTGCCATCCAAACAAAGTGTCACATATATGTCCTGGAATGCTAGTGGGTGTATAGGTCACTTGACACACATTGGGTTGTGTCCATGTACAAATTGTGTTCCAGGGTGTAGCCAATCACTGAACAATGACACAGTTACAACAAAGCCATGTATACTGCCATTACATTGGGGCGTCTACACTAGCACTGTATGGTCTTGTGCAACACATATTCTGCATGCTGACACATGTGTGGTGACTGTTTACCTTGTGATACTGACACCCACCTTCACCCACTATAGAGTATGTGTTGGATTGCTGGTGTGTGTGTATGTGCTGTAGTGAGGAGTGTATTACTGTGCATGTGTGCATGTGTGCATGTGTTCATGTGTGCATGTGTTCATGTGTGTATGTGTTCATGTGTGCATGTGTGCATGTGTTCATGTGTTCATGTGTGCATGTGTTCATGTGTGCATGTGTTAATTTGCAGACCGTAAAGTGTGTTTCCTGTCTTCTTCTCACAGGTGCTGAGTTAGGGCTGGCCGAATGCAGCAGGGAACCTGAAGCCACTGCCACGAATAGTGCTGATGATGAGACATGTATATTGACACAGGGAGGTTTGACAGGGTCTGTCGTTGGTCCACCAATCGACAGTACACAGCGTTCAACCCCATCTATGCACACACTCATACTGCCAATACATCCCTCATCACCAATGGCCATAGGCGAGGGAAAGCATACAGTTGGCACTGACCAGGAGAGTGTGGTACCCATGGCACTTGCATCCCCTCACAGCAGCCATAGCCATATTCCTGGAACCGTACCACATAGGCGGAAGTCCAGGGGTTCTCGGGGAAGCACCGCTGGTCGTATTGCCCCTGGCAAGCATGCCCTCACTGGTCTCACAACATCCAGTATGTTCCGGGCTGTAATGCAGGCTCAGGCATGTATGGAACGGTACACCAGGCATGGACTTAGGGTGCAGAGGGCACATTACACTGCTATCAATGACAGCATCCGTGACCTTGCCGGTGCCATTTGGACTTACACCGAGGTCATTGGTAGACGTTGGGGGGAGACAATAGATGCCCTCCACAATATTTCATCCATGAGCCAGGACCATGCGGGACAGTTGCGATGTCGACGCAGATGCATGCCAGCAACAGCTGGCAGTGGTCACAGACGACCCCTGGGTCACAGCCACTCCCATAGTGGCAGTACCAGCCCCAGCAATGCTGGGGATGGCCTGTCCATTGACCGTCCTAGTAGACCACGTGCACGTGGCTCTGGCCATTCCCAGCAGGGACATGGGTCCAGTCGTCCCACCTCTGCCTCTGAGGACAGTACCCAGTCAGGGTTGGTACCCGATACTGTCCATAGCACCCCTGCCAGACACAGGTACTGTGTCCGTGGCCAGAGACAGTAATCTGTACGGCCTAGCAAGTACAGTCTGTGGCTGTCCCACGAACTACTGAATATGGCAGCCACATGGTGGAGCTGTGTGCATGCAGATACACACACATTAACCAAACAACTAGGGCTCACACATACACACACACATTACATCAACATTAGCCCATGCTGTACTGTTGTCCCTCACACACACACACACACACACACACACACACACACACACACACACACACACATGTCGATTGGATGGGTCAATGTCAGGCTCTGGCAAACAACATAACGCCCTGTGCATATGATGATACCTGTGTCACCTCCTGTCATCTGTAACATTGATGGAAGAACAGGCTAACATGGTGCTGATGCACAGGGTGACACTATAGCAGTGTAGCAATATTAGCAAGTTGTCAACAGGAAAGTGTAATGACATCCTTGTAGGTATATCTCAGTAGACATTATTCATCAAAGCTCTGATTGTCAATGTAGCATTGTTTACACCACTGTTAGGTCTGACTATGTATTGTCCACCCATGTGCCACTTGGCTGACGTGTAATGTGTTGCCAGCATGTGTTAGTGAGTGGACAGTATGTGTGTGATGTGTGCAGTACAGATTAGCAAGTGTACATCTGTGAACATGGTGGGTGCACACTGTCTGTATGTATGTGCATAGTAGACACATGGGACATGTGGCATACCCTGTTGTACACATACTGAACATGTCATGGTATCTTTCAATGGCCAGTATGCATTCTACTACAGTTATGTACTAACATGGGTAGACATGTGTGTATGACATGGGTAGACACCATGCTGTGAGTGATACTGTTAGTATCTGTTAATGATTTGCGGTCTGGTAGTATAAATAACCTCAACAGCATGACTATAAGCAATCATTGGATGTTGTCCAGACAAATGGCACACAGTCATAGGGAACTCAGTAACAGTTGTATACTTCCGGTGCTACACTATAACACTAACCAGTGGTAATTACCACTACCCATTCCTGTGTCCACACCTGTTTGGCATATAGCCCCCTTCGGTACATGCAAACACACCAGGGATGTGTCCATCCACATCTGGTAATGCATGCAGTGGCCTACAATCCACTCCCTGGATGGGACACATATCCTACACAAGGGTATCATACAGACAGATGCCTGTCATGTGATACATGCTGTAAAACAGTAAGCCGACTATGGCATAGTCATCCACATGTACTATACTTCCTATCCCGTCAGTACCACATTGGTGGTAGCCCTCAACATGTATATTGGGTAACAATGTGTGCATACAGCCTCATGTTATGTCATGTGTCCCTTGGTATCCACATATCCATAGGTATTGTGGAGTCCCAAGGTGTGTCACATGATACATTGGAGGCCTGGATGCATATACACAAGGGGGTTGTACACCTATAAAGACTGTCCATTATTTGGCAGTCATGGTTGTGTATGAACATGCCTGACATATACCCCAGGCATATACCCTCACTCACACTACTGTACTGTCATGGGTGTGTGTGTGTGGCACAGATGACCTTGGCCACGGATCACGACAGTGGATGGGCCTGTCACATACATACATATGTGACCTACGATCTGAGAAGCTGCAGCACAACCTGTCAATGGCAACAAATGTAGTCATGTAGTATGCAGGCTTCACACCTATGTACTGACTAAGGGAACATGTACACATATATATTTGCAACGCATATACCTGATGTGTGCAATGCACTTACTGTTGTAATCATAATATGCCATAACATAGTAAAAGCAAGACCCACACTGCATTGACCAAGAGTGACACACACACACACAGTCAGCACTTGCAGGATTCAAACCCCTACCTAACTAGGTTATGATACTACAGAGAGACACATTAGCATGGCGCACTATTTGCTTTACTGGGTGGTTTCTCTTCTCCATCATATTTCTAGGGTGCTGACATCATCAGTCTTTCCAAAGAGGAATGTACATCTGTAGTGTGTTTTCCCAGTCTTCAAAAAGGCCACTCCTTTCATACAGAATTGCACACACATACACCCCACACACAAACACACAGTCAGCATTTGCAGGATTCAAACCCCTACCTAACTAGGTTATGATACTACAGAGAGACGTATTAGCACGGCGCACTATTTGCTTTACTGGGTGGTTTCCCTTCTCTGTTTGTATTTCTAGGGTGCTGACATCATCAGACTGGACATGGTAATGTGTGTACACTTTGTTTTATGCCATTCCAGGAATGGTCCATGTGGGTCGTCAGGTGTCAACAGCTGGAACAGGAACTCATAATCCTTACCTTGTGTGATCTATCTGTGGACACATCGACATTCCTTCATATGTCAACACATATTTATGCACAGCTTGTTGTTCTTGTGGCTACTACATGTGTCTGGGATGTTGATAAAGGGCTATTCAAAGTGTATGTGAGACATGTGTAGCTGTGTTCAGTGATGTATGTCCTGTGTGGCTGCCTTGCAAACAGTCTAGCATGTTTGGGAACCATGATCCACACATGAACATACCATGGTTAGTAGGGTTGTGTGTATGTCAGCTTCCAATAGCTTGCTTTATGACTTCAACCATGATGGACTCCATGGCTTGCAGATCATACTTCATAGGCATACTGGACTGTACATCCCATGGTGTGTTGTGCACCAACACTTGTGTGGAGTGCCATATGTTGCTGTAACACATTCAATGGTTCCACATCCTGTGTAGGGGGGGTGGTTCAGCTGACTGTTCAGGTGCAGGATCTGTTTGTTCTGTAGTTTATGCATGACACATATTGGTAATCAATGTAGTCCACTTGATGCCATGCTTTTACATTGGGGGTAGCTGGTCATCCATTCTACATGTGATATCTCCTGGTATGATGATATGGACTATCGTCAGAGGGAGGTGGGTATGTATATATAGACCTGTCTGTCAGGATGTCGGCATTGTCAGTCAGGTACAGTTGGCCCTGACTCATGACATATATGTGTGTACATTGCTATATATGACATAGCTGTCGGAGGTGTCATGATTCAGTCTGGACTCCTTCTCAGCTACTCTTTACAGAACACCAACAAACCTGAGCACTAATCCCTGATATACTCCTTTACACACTTAACACCCTACTGATCCTTTGTCATCTGGCTACAGAGTATGTCATGATGATATCCTGGCATGTCCAGGGGTCGGCTTTGTGTGCACTCTCCAGTCCAGATGGTGAATATTGTGATGTAGACACAATGTCACGTCTGCCTCATGTACACAGACAAGACTCTCCTCCTCACAACAAACCCAGATATATGTGTGAGATGCACCTATAGAGACATACAGGGTGCTGAACTCTCTCAACCCATGACTGGCATAGTCTATCAGGTGGTGAAGATAACCACACACACCACATATCAGTCTTACATATCCTCTGGCGACAGCACTCAAACCACATTATCACACATACACATACTTGGATGCTGTAAATGAACTGTGCCTAAGCAGCAGAGACCTCCACATCAGGCACACACACAACTGCTACCCCACTACAATTCGCACATCTCACATAGTTCACAATGTCAGGGTGCCACACAGTCACTTGCCTTCGGGCTACACAACACACATAATACAGTTGTAATAGGTGACACTTATTGTCAGACACACTGACGTACCATTCACCAGCCCATATAAGGGAATAGTCCCTTTGTGCTGTCTGTCGTGTGTCAGGATATGACACATAACACATGCAGTCAGGTCACTGCAAAGAAAGTACAGGACTCGCACCATCATTGTCCATGCTGGTGCATAAAACCTCAGATGTTACTCCTTGGATCACATGACATGGTACATGGAGGAACAGTGTCATGATGTAGCCCAGGCCAGTATGACCCTGACCTTGTCTAGCATCTTACACCCACCAAGTATGATGTCACAGTATACAGACAAACATATCACATTTAACACTTGGCTAACAGATTGGTGTCATTCATAGGGGATACAGTGTCTGTCAGCCTGTGGTGACATGCTCAACATGCCACATAGCTTCACTATGGACAGCTTGCACCTGTCACCCTTGGACCTTTGAATGCTGGCTAAGGCTCTTGCTACCACCATACTGCATTTGTTGAGCAGGGCTCAAAAGACAAACCCACCTACATAGACATTACAGGTTAAATAACACTAAGGGTAATGTTGCTCAACACCAGATGTGTTACCCTCATATTGCGGCCACTCAGGACTCCCCTCAGTATAGGGGATAGCAATATATGTGCACTAACAGACGCCTAGTTCAGGGTCACATATGCACACCAGCACTACCAGGTCATGTTTCATACCATGCTTTCTGACCACAGGACTTGGAACGGACAAAACAACTACGGGGTGTATCCATATACATCACAGATACACACACCTCCGGGTTAGTGGCACTGCACTAAGCATCACAGACCATACATATACAACTACCATTCTTCAAAACTGCCTTTCAGTTTGTTGCCTAATACAGACCACCCTCCCATACTCAGGAACCACACATGGCTTTCCTGGGAACAGTGGGGGATATGGTGGTCTCCACGAACACCATTATATTGGGTGACATCAGATACATGAATATTGACTGGGGATACTACTCAAGCTGCAACAACCTCGACATACAGTCACTACAATTTGTACATACATATGCTATGGCACAACCAGTCACCACAGCCACAACGGGGAATACATATTGGACATGATCATCACCGACATGGGGACTCTATGTTACACACCAGCAATATACCCCTCATTGGTAAGGTCGGAACATACAGCTATCTCAGTGGACATACATATACACTCCACACACCCATCCTGGGTAATCTTGGTGAACGTCTGATGAGCCAACGTCTCACTTCACCAAAGCAAGGTGGTATCCTTCAGAGACCTTGAGACAGTGTGAAATACAGCTCCAACTGAATCCTTTACATACACATTCTATGGACTCCTAGTGGACTGCATGGATTGTGCTACCCCAAATAACAACAAGACTCACTCCTCCAATGGCAGGGGACCTGTCTGATAGACACCAGCCATTAATGAGCTGTACAATGTCAGGAGGAAGCTACTACATGATAGAGCACAATCCCAGATGGGGAAAGCATCTGTGATCTGTACTAGCAGACAGCTATGATCACTCATGTACTTATCTGAGGTCTTCTTCTCACGGACAATTGCACCAGACAAGTAGGACTATCACAAGGCCTTTGTCTGTTATGTCAGGAACCTGGGTGGACACTCACTGATATGCTGTGAGTTACTGCATACTGACTACACTTACCCTGAATCCACTGGCATAGCCAACATCCTGGCAAACAGGTTCAGTGCAGATGTCTCCCCCATCCCCCTTAGGGAGCAACTACCCATCCCAACAGAGTGTAACCTCCCTGACACCACACAGTAACAGGTGAGTGCTGCCCTCCCCAAAGCATACATTACAGCATCAATGTGACCAGTTGGTGTCCCGGCTTGCATCTTACACAAGCTTCATGACAGACGTAACCCTCACATTACATCACTGTGCAATATTGGAGTTACTACAGGATATGTACCCATGGAATGGCATACAGCGACAGTGTTCCCACTCCACATAGTTGGTGCAAGAATGGAACACAGACAATATTGCCCTATAAGCCTAACTATCCTGTTATGCAAAGCTATGGAGTGTATTGTCATGGGACTCTTACACATAGACATCAGGAAACTACAGACACACTGTGTCCTACACATTTCAGCATTGTTGTGGGCAGACCTTGCCTCTTGAACATGTTTGTATTCTTTTGACAGTTAACAGGTCCATCAACATAGGGACAGTTGTACACGCAGCCTACCTGAAGCTTGCTAAACCCTTTCACACAATAACCCACTGGCCCATTATGCATTGGCTCACCAGTATCGATATGGACACATATCTCACATTATGGATTGCTACCTGCATCAGGGATAGCACCCACATGGTCAGAATTGCAGGTGCCATGTCTGACTACACACCAGTTACACGTGGCATCCCAGACGGCTCAGTCCTGGGACCTCTCTTGTTCAGTATATATTTGTCTGACATACAGGCTGCCACAGGGGGAATATGGCTGACCTTGTTCACACCTGACTGCAAACTGGGTGCCATGATCACCTCTCCAGCTGCCACATGCATACTCCAACAAGGTCTCTCAGAGATGGATGACTGGTGCCTGAGCCATGGCCTACAGCTAAATGCCATTAGTTGCATAGTCATCCCCTTTGGGAATAACAGCATGCCCACACATTAACACATAGGTAGTACTCCATTACATATGGTAGGTAATGTTAGGTGATTGGGGACATGACTTGCTCGTACTGTCACCTTTGACATTCACGTTGCCACAGTGGTTGGACAGACCTTCTATATAAGCAACCTTATCCCATATGGTTTCACATCTAGATCGAGTGATGTCATTGTACCCCTATACTAATAACAACTGTGCATGGTTATAATGCCACCTTTGGGGTGTACCTTACCCAACACCTGCAGCAACTGTACTGGCCACCGATACCCAAGCAACAGCCGCCCCTCAACAATACCCATGAATCTCATATCTCACAAAATCAGTGTGCCTCACAGTCACAGCCCTTAAGGCCTAACAACACACCAAATACAGTTGTTATAGGGGACTCTATTGTCCGGCACACTGACGTCCCGCTCAACTGACTGAACAAGGAGAAGGTCACTGTAAGCTGCCTGTCAGGTGGCAGGATCCACCACATAACGCAAGCACTCTGGTCACTCCAAAGCAGGTACAAGTATGACTCTGTCATTGTCCATGCAGGTGTGAATGACATGAGATGTACCTCCCTGGATTACAAGACATGAGACATAGAGCAGCTCTCTGATCATGTAGCCCAGGCTGGTATGACCCTGACCTTGGGTAGCATCTTGCCCTCACCAAGAATGATGCCAGAGTATACAGACAAAATGATCAGTTTAAACAATTGTCTAAAGTATTGGTGTCATTCAATGGGAATCCAGTGTCTGTCAGCCTGGGATGACATACCTGACAAGCCACGTTGCTTCGCTAAGGATGGCTTGCACCTGTCACCCTTAGGCTTTCGTATACTGGCCATGCCTCTTGCCACCCCCATAGTGCATTTTTTAGGCGAGGCTCAAAGGACATACACACCTCCATTGACAACCCAAGGATACAAAATCTAGAGGTAATGCTACTCAATGCCAAACGTCTACACCTCAAGATGCACGCACTTGAGGCTCTCCTCATTATGGAGAATATCGATGTCTGTGCAGTAACAGAAACCTGGTTCAAGGCTCCTGTGAGCACCTCAGCACTACCAGGTTATAACTCATACCATGCGTTTCACACACAAAACTTGGACCGAAGCACAAAAGGAGGGGTAGTATCTATATTCATCAAAGATACCTACACCTCCAGGTTAGTGGCACTGCACGAAGCATCAGAAACCATCCATGTGCAACTAACAGCGGGCCAAACTGCATTTCAGTTTGTAGCCTGCTACAGAACATCCTCCCTATTATAGGAACCCCACATGGCATTCCTGAGAACACTGGAGAATATCAAGGTCTCTCCTACAACTATGTTATTGGGTGACTTCAACTACCCAAACATTGACTGCAACAACTACTCATGCCCAAAAACACTCGCCCAATGATTCATTGAAGTTATAAACTGTAATGCGATGGAACAACTGGTCACCACTCCCACAAGAGGGAACAACATATTGGACCTGGTCATCACCAACATGGGGACTCTATGTTCCACACCAGAGGTAAACCCCTCATTGGTAAGATCAGACCATTAACAAATTTCCATGGACATCCATATCCCATCCCCACCCCCAGCCAAGGAAATCACTGTATAGAATTTCTCAAATGCCAACTTTGCACTTCTCAAGACTGAGGTGGAATCCTTCAAAGCCCACAGGCCAGAGGATAACAGGCCAATCCGCAGAATCCTTTACAAATGCATTGTATGAGCACCTGCAGGAATGCATGGATATTGCTATCCCAAATAAAATGAAGCCTCACTCCTCCAAAAACAGGAGACCTGTTTGGTGGACCCCGACCATAAATAATCTATACAACAGAAGGAGGAAGCTACTACATGACAGAGCAAAATCCCAAAAATGGAAGCCATCTCTGATCAGTATTAGCAAGAAACTTCAATACCTCATAAAATCATCAAAGGCCAGTTTCCAAAGGGAAATTGCCTTAGACACTACAGATAATCACAAGTCCTTCTTTAGTTATGTCCATAATATGGGTGGAAACTCCCAGACATGCTCTGAATTGTTGCATAATGGTACAAAATATACAGAAACTACAGACAGCCAACATCCTGGCAGACAGATTCAGCACAAAGCTCTCCCCCCTTCACCCACAAAGGAACAAATGCCTATCCCAACTGAATGTAACCTCCCTGACATCACAGATGCACAGGTGAAAGCTGCCCTCGCCAAAGCAGAAAACACAGCAGCTATGGGACCGGATGGTATCCCAGGGTGTGTCTTACACAAGCTCCAAGAAGAAATGAACCCTCACATTAAGTCACTGTTCAAACTTAGCCTTACTACAGGACATGTACCTGAATAATGGCATACAGCTACAGTGGTTCCACTCCACAAAGGTGGTGCCACAACAGACCCTGGGAACTATCGCCCCATAAGCCTGACTAGTCTGGTCTGTACAGCTATGGAGCATATTATCATGGAACTCATAAACAAAGACATTGGGAGCCTCCAGACACTGGACCCTACCCAATTTGGCTTTGTTAAGGGCAGATCTTGCCTCTTAAATCTAGTTGATTTCTTTGAAACAGTTACGAAAGCTATGGATGACGGCAAGGTAGTCCACACAGCCTACATGGACCTTGCAAAAACATTCAACACAATACCCCACTCGGATATCATACATAAGCTTAACAGCTTAAATATCAACCCCTATATCACAAGATGGGTTGCAAACTGGCTGGATAGAACCCACATTGTCAGAATCGCAGGTGCCATGTCCAAATACAAACCAGTTATAAGTGGCATCCCACAGGGCTCAGTTCTGGGACCTCTCTGGTTCGGTATATACTTCTCTGAGGTTCAGGCTAACATGGAGGCATTATGGCTGACAAGGTTCGCAGATTACTGCAAACTGGGGGCCATAATCGACTCTCCAGCTAACACAAGAATCCTCCAGAAGGGTCTCACAGAGATGGATGTCTGCTGCCAGAGCCACAAGCTCGAGCTACATGCTATAAAGTGCATAGTCATCCCCTTTGTGAAAAACAAGGTGCACACAAATTACCACATAAGTGGTAATCCATTAAGTACAGACGTAGTAACTTGAGATTTGTGGACCAATGTAGATAGTAATCTCTCCTTTGATAAACACATTGCCAAAATAGTTACAAACACCTTCTATATATGCCACCTTATCATGAACAGGTTTGCATCTACATCAAGTGAGATCATTGTGCCCCTCTACTCATCAGTCATCAGCACCATACTTGATTACAATGGCCCTTTTGGGATGTACCTTACCCGACACCTGCAGCACCTGGAGAGACCCAAAAGTACCTCTCCAAGAGGGTCATGGGCTACAAACAGATGTCATATGCAGCTCACCTAAGGAAACTCCAGCTCTACTCAGTTGCTTACCACCTACTCAGAGGCAATCTATGCCTGACATACAAAGTCATGTCAAAGCCCGAATTAATGGACATGCTCCACCTCAAAAATCCAAGTCCCTTAGAGATACATGCTCCAGGGACTTAAACCTCAGCACAGGAATAAAAAGGACATGCTGGAGGGACAGATTCATTTCCCAGAGGCTCCCCTCACTCTGGAATAGAATCCCAATTCATATTAGAAATAGCCCCTCACTGACCCTCTTCAAGCCAAATCTGGACACATGGATGGGAAATCGCAAATTCACCCCTGGGATCTCTTCTGTGTCCCTGCTAGACAGAGGCACAGTAGCCTAAATGTACATGGGCTATCTTGTGTGACCTACCATTCACTGGCACAGTGTAGTACTCTGACAGGGCTGCAAAAGCCAAACACACTCTGGCTAGGCTTGTACATACCCTAGGGCAGATAGCCTACTATCAACCTCTGAACCTATGCTTCTGTTCAGGATGCACAATATTTACTGCTGATACTGTTTGCAGGTCTTTATCGTCTTTGATTTCCCAGTTTCTATGAACAACTTAGGTATCTGTGGAACATGTTTGATCATGACAGGGTTCCACTATATTATATAAGTGTCTGTTGTCATGTAACTGTGTGCACAGGGCGGATTGCTGGATAGTGAGAGGTTCCTGGGTTAACACATGCAACTGCCAGATGTGTGGCCCACTGCTGTAGTCAGACATGGCCTAAGTTTGTGAGCATGCCCAGTTCAGGCTTTCCATGTTTTGTTGCTGACATATGTCTCACTTATCCAAATGTGTGAGCATGCCCAGTGTGACCTTTCAGTATGTTGCAATCTGAAGTCCACTACATTTGTGGATGTGTGTGAACATGACCGATATTAACATTTATACTGTGTGTGTTGGAAGTCAAGTTCTGTTCTTATTGCAGGACTCACCTTTGTGTCATAACTCAACAGGGATTATGCTGTGCCTGCAGGGTTTCCATGAGATACTTTGCATAGACTTATCAACATTCCTTCATACTGGCTGAACAGTGCAATGCTGTCATGGTTTAGTGGTTCAGTACTTTAACTATGGTGCACAGTATCCTGGGTTTGAGGCCCATCACTGCTTTATATTTCCATACTGAGCAGACCAGACTGCTTAAGGGGCAGTTAAGCAAATATGAGCATGTTGGCTTTTATTCTGCTATGCCCTACTTAGACCAGGCTTGTCCGACATTGCTGTATATTCACCAACTTTGCTGGACATTGCCCAGTATTACTCGACACTGACCACAGTTGTACTAGTTGGTGTGTGTATTCTGTTTGCATTTACTTCATGGTGGTAAATGCTGTTTAGCACTACCTTAAATTGCTTGACACATGGCAATCATGCCTCAGGTGGTGCTGCAGGGCTGCCTATGTCGGATGCACATAGTGCACTCCCTGTACATGTTTGAAGCAGATAGTGTCAACTTAGGCATCCCTTTTGCTATATGTGCGGGTCAGAGAGAGGTATCATTTCCAGGGCTCCTACTGAGCCAGCGTATGTAATATGCATTGCCTCTTTGCCAAGGCCAAAGCATACTGGGCATGCCTCCTTCTGTCTACTGGGGCAGGCTCAGGTTGTTCCTCCTCCGAGTCACGCTCTGCCTGTGATGACCTTGGCAATGGTGGGGGGCTGTTTGGGCCAGGCCTATGCTGGTCCTGCTGCAGATGTTTTCGCAGGATCATATTATGTAGCATAGCACATACCATGACAATTTGGGTACATGTAGTTGGAGTGTGTGCAAGGCTCCACTAGATGTGTCCAGGCACCGGAACCGTGACTTGAGTAGCCCAAACACACGCTCAATTACATTTCGTGTTTGTGCGTGTGCCTCATTATGGCGTTCATGTTCAGGTGTGTGTGCGTTTCTGATGGGTGTCATCAGCCACGGCTCCAGTGCATAGCCAGCATCCCCCACTAGGTGACCATGTGGGATGTCCCCATTGGCAAATGTCTGGTACAGCTGTGTCAGATGCCAGATATGGGAATCATGGTAGCTTCCAGGGCAGCCAGCACACACATTCAGTATTATGCCCTGGGCATCACACACAACCTGGCAGTTGATGGAGGGGAAGCCTTTGCAGTTGAAGTACACCCTACCCCGCTCACCGGCTGGTGCTTTGATGCATATGTGCGTGCAGTCTATTGCACCCACTACCTCAGGGTATTCCGCTATTTGCTGGAAGAGATGCATATTGCTGGCCAATACCTCACGGGAATTGGGGAAATATACATGATCACTGACATGTGCTGACATGGCATCCAGAAACTGGTGCAGTACCCTGGATGCTGATGCCTGTGATATCCCCATCATATCACCAGTTGGTCTCTGGAAGGTACATGTTGCTAGTATTCGTAGGCCAACACATACCTTGGTTTCCAGTGGAATGGGTTCCCCTCTGTTGGTTCTGTGTGTGAGGCGTGGCCTGCACAGCTCAATAATTTGCTGCATGAGGTCTCTGTCCACTCTATAGGGCTCCACTATCTCCAGCTCATGTAGCCCCTGGTAGGTTACCCTGGGCCTGTACACTCTTCTCCGCCTCCTCACTGGGGGTTGGTTGGCAGTATTCCCATTGTCACCACCCTCAGCATGTTGCATATGTCGATTTATGACAGCAATGGCAGCCCCTAACATTTCTTTGTTTCAGTTAAGCCTTTTTAGTATTCACTTCTCTTAGCTTACTGCAGTGCTGCAGTGTCTCTGAGCAATACATGGTGAAAAGTTGTTTGCAGAGTTTTAAGTGCTGGGCTGGGCTGGGCTGGTTTACTGCCTGTGTAATTGCCTGATTCTGATTATTTCCACCTGCTAGCTCTTCTGACTCTCCCTAGTTAACTTCCTACTGTTTGTTGTGCTTCCTTTTCCCTTTCCATTTCCTCAGGGGGCAGCACCGCGCACACTAGCGCAGATGCGCGTACACGTGCTAACATGCGCGCACACAGGCTTAGATGGACTTACACCAGCTAATTCCTGCCTAAACACACGCACACGAGTGCAGAGGCGCTTACAAGACTTTAAACTGCCTTATACATGTTTACTCTGGCTTAGACATGCACACTGACGCTTCCACGCGCGCACACTGTCTTACTCGGGTTTACAGGCGTGCACACGTGCGCATACACGTTGCAAGCATTTTTCAAGAAACTTTGGTAATACCCACAGTGTGCACCTTCTATTTCTTGACTTTAGCTAGGATACCTGATGACACACCTCTTCCAGTGATGAGCAACTGACAGCTAACACATGACACTCTGCTCCAATGAGATTATCTTCTTTCATACATACCCCATCCTGATGTCACCTATATCCTACTCTGTTACTCCCCTTATCCTAGTCTTACACTCCACTGGCTGTACTCATTTGCTATATAGACTTGGGATTCACTATCCTTACCCTCATTTGCATAGGATTGCCTACTAATGCTTGGTTACATCTCTTAGACTGGGTTCCCCCCTTAGCAACCCCTACTTGGTAGCCATGTTGTCTTCAGCCTGCCATTACCTTGCATTGTACAATACAAATCCCCATAAAATCCACATTTGTGGGTTTTAATTTTTATTTTTCTGTTTTTTTGAGCGCAGCCCATTTGCGCGATGCTGCGCTACGCTTAAACATGGAAAATCGGGAAAAAAAATTAAATTACTTTTTTTTCATTTTGCATCGGGTAACATTGCCAATGGCCATATATTTGGCCATTGGCATGCTTCCTCTACTGGATGCAACCTTTATTTGAAGCTGTCATGGCTCCGTTTTGCTATTTGCAGAACGGTACTCAGTTGTCAACTGAGTACATTTCTGCAGATAGCACTACTCTTACTCAGACAGGTTCGGGTTTCCTGGATCACAAATCTACCTCATTTGCATGCCTTTCAGCTGCAATTGAGGTAATTTGCATGTCCCGGCCCTGTCCGTGTAAGAGCCATTTTAGGAGCTGTCTTACACGCCCCTACAGGCTGTTCCTGGATCGCTCGTCGGACATGATGGCTGCATGGAGTCTTACTCTACTCTTAGACTCCGTGCAAGCCATTGTGAATCCGACCCACCATTGATCTTCCAGAGTTGATTTTCTGGATAGGCAGCCTACTATCTTAATCAGAAACATCTGAAAACTCAGGCTGCAACCAGAATTTGCAGTACCCCCCCAACTTGCTAAGGAACTCCCTGATTTAGCTACAAGTTAAAGATAAAAGAGCAAAACAGGGATTACAACCTGCAAATAGACCAACAGATTGAAAAAGAACAAGCAAAGATTAGAATAAAATCTGCAAACTCTTGATATTTTACTTGCTGGCTTGTTAACAGTCTGTCTGAACCATGATCCTCGCTAACAGTAAAAACTGTCAAGCTTATTTCAGGACAGATTGTAACCTGACTGTGCTCTTTATTTAACACTGCAGCATACACAGTTATTTGGTCAGCTGATGCCATGCTTTTGGTACTGAGGCAGGAGGTGTCCTAGTGATCCCCTTGTTTGGTTAGCACTGCACAGATTATGGAAATGATCTGTTCAGTTTCTTTTTATTTCATGCTGTTACCAGAAGTCTGGACTTGGTCAGTCTTATTTAGCTGTAATGCTACATATGCTTGGGTCCATTAAGTACTGATAGTATTAATATCTTAAAATTGGTGACTTTTTTCACATTTACACCCTAGCTCTAAACACAATATAAATTAGCCCTAGCTCCTACCTGTCTCCTCTTCCATGTGGTCCCCTGAATTTGCCCTACAGAATTAGTGGCCTTGCTCACAATCCCCTACCCTCCATTTACACAGCTGCTATATCATCACTATGGCTGGTCCTGTAAAAGACTAAACAAAACTCTTCCTGGAAACAGAACTTTAATATTCCACTGTTGCAAGCTTGTTAAAGAAGCAATAAGTTACAGTAGGCAGACAGACTACACGTAACAGAGACAGAGAGAGCAGAAGTTGTGCTTCTTGAAAGAAATACAACATAAAAATGACAGAAAACAACCTGTGAATGTGGAAGTGACCGGTACAGTTTGTTTCCATCACAGTTACCGCATGTCCAGTCTTAGGTCTATCTTATTTACCTAAGCACGGCATACCTGGGTCAGTTAAGTGCTGCTAACATCAACAGTTTAAGACCAATGGCCTTTTTTCATACTTAAATAACCAGTTATTCCTACTAGTTTGTTAATCAACAGGCTGCCATACTATGACTGTATTCAGAGTTCCGTGATCCAATTATCTTTGTGCAGAGATACCATAAGTCAGAACTCAGTCTGTCTTCTTATCAACGATCACAAAGCTGCTGCCCTTTTTCAGATTTATAGTAACCAGTCAGCAGAGAGGTTGGCCCACCCCCTGGTCTAATAGTCTGTAAATTCCTGGAAAATGTATTGACATTGTATTCAGTCTGCTTATTCTTTCACAATGTCCACTGAACATGCCCTGGAAAATTACCTTGATCTAGTGCCTGACTACTTCTCAAATGTCCAGAAGTTTGCAGAACGTCCAGATTTTTGCCTCATATTTCTGCTCTGGTCTTCATAAAATGTGTGGTTTCCTGGCAAATCATTGAGGATTGAAGTCTCTAAATAATGACAGGCATTTGAGTTTCAGAATCCATATGTTTCAGAAAATAACATGTTAATGGAAAACCTGTTTTTCTGACAACTCTCTAAATTTATAAAAGCAATTTTTAAAATCTGTAGTTGATTTTTAGATTTGAATAGTCCGGAATTCTTATACTAAGAGGCTAAGAGAATATGCCTGACATCCTCACAACCTATCTTCCATTTAATCCTCTGATTATCTAATGTCTCATTAGAGTAACTCTTGCTGGAACTGGAACTCCCCCCCCCAACTCAGCTACAATAAACTTGCTGAAGAAAGTACAGTTGCGTACACTTACCATAAATGTAGATGTTCGAGTGTATTCACTGTTGCAGTCATCACCAATGGGTTATCCCTGCTGTGGTAGCCCTCGGCCAGCCCGGATACCAGAGTTAATGTTTTTCTGCATAGGCCACTGTCGCTTATTGACTGACATCAAGTCATCATTGCTATAAAGCAAGGCAGTCGATGCCATTACATCAGTTTTTCTTGCCATAACTAGTCAGAAGCCCAAGGAAATATGGTAAAGTGGTCCTGGTGGCTAAAAGCCACTATAAGAAGCTTATGTCTCCCTAAGGAAAGAGGATATAAGGGGGGAGGAGGGAGGGAAACCAGGACTGCAACAGTGAATACACTCAAACATCTACATTTATGGTAAGTGTACACAACTGTACTATGTTCTTTATGTTTCACTGTTGCAGTCATCACCTGTAGGAGGATTCAAGCTGAGGAGAGGGGTGGTAGGATTAGTAGAAGACCTAGGCATGGGTCAGCATGCCCTGCAGAACTGCAGAGGCAAGCCCTGCCATGGCCTTAGAGTAAAGAGGTAAGTGGTAATGCTTTGTGAAGGTATGGACAGAAGTCCAGGTGGCAGCTTCCAAGATGTCCCTGGTGAGAACTCCTCTGAGGAATGCTGTGGAAGTGGAGGCTGCCCTAGTGGAATGGGTACAAATAGATTTAAGGGGTGGTTTCCCATGTAATCTGTAGCCAAAATGGATACAGTGTGATATCCATTTGGAAATGGTTTGCTTGGAAATGGGCTTCCCCTCTGCCCCTGGGGCAGTTGGCCTGTTTTTCTGAAGGGTTTAGTATGGTCCAGGTAGTATCTGTGCTGGCTGTGCATGTCTAGTGAGTGCAGAATTCTTTCTATCCTGTTTTGAGGGTTAGGAAAAAAGGTGGGTAGATGTATGGCCTGGTTGAGAGTTACATTAGATACCACCTTGGGCATAAAGGAGGGGTTAGTCCTCAGGGAGACCCTGTCTGCATGGAAAACAATGAAGGCCTCAATGGCCATCAGTGCCTGAAGTTCTGAAACCCTTCTGGCTGAGGTGACATCTAGTAGGAAAGCAGTCTTCCAGGAGAGGTATCTCAGTTCTGCTGAAGCAGGAGGTTTGAAGGGCGCTAAGGTTAGTTTTTCAAAAACATAATTCAGGTATCAGGCTGGCGTGGGTGGCCTTCTGGGAGGTCTGATATCAGAAGCCCCTCTGAGGCATTGTTTAATCAAAGGATGTGAGAACAGGGGCTGATCTGTATTGAAATGATCTTAAATGGCTGAGGCATGGATTTTAATAGAAGAGAAGGAGAGGTCACTATTGAGCAACTCCGCCAGGTAGTCCAGGATAAGAGGGATGGAAGGTTGTGAGGAATTTCTCCCTCTGGACTGGCTCCAGGAGCAGAATCTTTTCCATTGCCCTGCATTAGATTTTCTGGTGCTGGGCCTTCTGGCCTCTTTGATAATGTCTAGGACCTGTTTGCTTAACAGGGTCCCCCTGTTTGACTTTAGAGTATTAGCCATGCTGAAAGTTTGAGAGACTGCATGTCTGGGTGCTGCATTTCCCCTCCACCTGAGTCAAGAGGTCTGAGATCAGGGGAAGCTGCCTGGGAGGCTGTAATGTCAGGCTGCACAGTAAGGGGTGCCAATGCTGTCTGGGCCAATCTGGAGCAATGAGGATGGTCTTTGATCTCTTCTCCCTTATCTTGGTCAGTACCTTGGGAATAAGAGGCAGAGGAGGGAAAGCATATACAAAGAGGGAGTTCCAGGGGAAGGTCAAGGCATCCAATTTCCACTCTAGGAGGTGACACTCCCTGGTACAGAATTTTTTAAGCTGGTGGTTGAAGTGCGAAGCAAAGAGATCCACCTCCGGAGTTCCCCACTACTGAGTGACTTGCAAAAAGATTTTTCTGTGAAGCTGCTATTTGTGGGGGTCCAGTAAGTTTCTGGTTAAGTGGTCTGCCAGGGTGTTGTTGATCCCTGGTAGGTATTGGGCTATTAAGTCTAATCCCAAGGAGGAGGCTGCCAGCCAGAGGCTCATGGCTAGCCTGCACAGAGGGTAAGATTGGGTCCCTCCCTGTTTGCTGATGTACCACATTACTGTGGTGTTGTCTGTTTTGATAAGGAGAACCCCTGGCCTGAGATGGGGTTTGAAGGATGTCACAGCCTTTTGTACTGTCATCATTTCCTTCTGAGTGAAGTATAAAGGAAGGTGCTGGGCATCCCAAAGACCTTGGGTACACCTGCCTGCTAGGTGAGCACCCCAAGCAATGTCTGAGGCATTGGTGGTGATGGTCTGCCTGGTTGGGCAGAGGATGAAGGGAAGACCCTTATTCTTGGCACAGGCCCCTGCCCACCAGAGAAACTCGGCCCTTATACAGGGGATCAGAGGGAGAGAGGTCTCTAGATGCTGAGAGTGCTGACACCAAAGGTTCTTTAGATACCACTGAAGTTTTCTCATGTGAAGCCTGGACAGAGGAATTAGGAGGATGCAAGATGCCATGTACCGCAAGGCTTGCAGGAACTTCATCACAATGAAGTGATTTCTGGAAGCCACCCGAGTAAAGTAGAGAGGCAAGAAGCTCTGATTTTCTGGGGATAGGAAGGCCATTTGGGATACTGTGTCCAGCAGTGCTCCCAAGAAAATGATCTTTCTGGAGGGTGTTTGCTTTAATTTCTTCTCATTGATGGTGAACCCTAAGGAGGTTTGGAGGGTTTTGACAAAGAGGAGGTACTGGAGCAGCTTTTCTTTGCACCCTGCCTGAATGAGGCAGTTATCCAGATAAGGCTAAATCTTTACAGTTGTATGTCTACAAAATGCTATGGCTGGGGCTAAGCATTTGGTAAATACCCTGGGAGCAGTAGATAAGCCAAAGGGTAGTGCAGAGAACTGAAAGTGTTGCAAACCTGCTCTAAAGTGCAGGAATTTCCCACAGGATTCCCTTATTGGGATGTGGAGGTAGGCATCTTTTAGGTCTAGGATCACTAACCAGGCATTTTTTACCAGCATAGGCAGCAGCTGCTGCAAAGTTAGCATTTGAATTTGGGGACGACCAGGGAGGTGTTCAGAAAGGGTTCCATTCTTGGACCACTTCTCTTCTCTTTATTCATTAATGATCTCCATATAGCAATTCCTCAAATGACCTGCATTCAATATGCAGATGACTCCACCTTTATTTGCTCAGCTTCCTCTCCAACTGAACTTTCTTCCCTTACTCAAAACATCTTCAACACGGTAGAAACGTGGTTTACCAAACGTTACCTCCTACTTAATGCCAAAAAAACTAAACTCCTCTTTACTCCCACTACTAGGTCCTCCCCCTTAGACTTCACAATCTCTTCAAATAATGCCACTGTCATCTCACCTGACTCTAATACCAAACTTTTAGGAATAACCATTGACAATAATCTCTCTTTTGATCAACATATTAACAACACCATTAAAATAGTCAACAGAAAAATAGGATCCTTATATAGAATTAAGTATTTCTTAACCACATCAGCTAGAGCCAAGATCGCTCATTCCCATCTAATCTCAACTCTTCTGTATGCCTCACCTATTTTTACAAACCATAAGCAAACTAACTTTAACAAACTAGCAACTTCCTACAATAATATTGCCAGATTCGCTACTGGAAATCCCTTTAGAACTCACCACTGTTCTAACCTGATGCAACTAGACTGGCTGGAATTTCAAAACCATCTGTTAATCCCCCAACTCACTATTGCCCACAAAATACTGTACCAACCCAATAATACCCCTATACTCTCAAAACTCTTAATCCCATATAATAATCTCAACTCCCTTCGCTCTTCTAGTAATCTCATTGCCAGTTTAACAAAGTCTAATAACACAGCTGGTGACTCTCTATTTACTAATATAGCAGGAAGGAACTGGAATCTGCTACCTAGTGATATAACACTAACTACATCATTGCCACTCTTCAAACAAAAGCTCAAAAATCACCTCCAAAGTCACTGGCTATGTCCTTGTAGTAAACCTGACTAATCAACACCTATATCCTGTTTTTCTCCTCTTCTACCTTCTTCCTAACATTTAATAATTAGTCTTGTAACTAAGACTATCACTGAACCAAACTATATTCAATGTATTGCTTAAATCCCTCAATTCTGATGTAAATTATTGTACTTAACTCTTACTAGAGTGCATCTATTTCACCTTTTTAAGAAAGATTATGTTCTATGTTAACTTTCTGAAGTGTCTTTGATCTCTGAAATGTTATACTGTATCATATGGTTTTTAATCCTTTTTTTTACCATGTAATGATATTTTTTGTATACGTTTTTGTTTTTGTTTGTATTTGTGTGGAGCTTTTCTCCCCGGGCCTCTACTGAAAATGGATATATATCCAGCTAGACTAGCCCGGTTAACAAATGTAAAATAAATAAATAGATCCAGGATGGGGTGCCAAGTGCCCACTTTTCTGGGAACAAGGAATAGTCTGGAATAAAAGCCTTTGCCTGTTTGATCTGATGGGACAGGCTCTACTGCCTCTTGGGATATGAGAGTTGGCTTGTTTCAATGCCTCTGGCCACTGATTTGGAGGCAAGTTTGGGTACCCTCTATGAATTTGGAGTTCATTGAAAGAGAATTTGTATCCCTGAAAAATGATCTTTAAGACCCCTTGGTCTTTTGTAACAGAAAGCCAATTTTCTTTGCAGAGGGAGAGCCTTCCTCCTACCTTTTGGTGAGAGAAAGGAGAGCAGGTGGGGAGAGGGAGTCATTGAGAGTTTTTACCATAGAGGGATGGCTTAGAACTCCCTGCCTTTGGGGTGGAAGTGGTCCACTGTTTGGTTCTCTGCTGTCCCTGGGATAGGGGCCTGGGTGGTCTGTTCCTGCAGGGCTTACTTTGTTCCTGTCTGCTAGGTGCAGGAAAGGACCAGTGCTTAGAGGGAAAATTTCTGCTGAACCTAGGAGGTTGTATCTGAAAGAAATCTTTTACTGTCTGCATAGATTTTGCTTTGTCTTTCATCTTTTTAAGCACCTCTTCTGCTTTTACTCCAAACAAGCAGTCCTTATCCAAGGGTGCATCAATTTAGTCTTGACATGATCAGGGAGAAGTTGTTCCTTCAACCATGCAGGTCTCCTAAAGACAGATCCTGACACTGCTGCACTAGGTCATCATATCCACAGTGCAATGAGTGTTTGGCCTCTTGACAAGTAGAGTGCAGTAAATCTGCTAACTCTTTCGAACTGGCACAGTCAGGAAAGTTTGAAGTTTTAAAGAAGTTAAAACAAAAGTGTTTATACTACTTTTTGTGGAATAAAATCTTTTAAATCATGGCTTAGTGCATAGACTTTCTTCCCAGTTGCCTTGGAGTTTTGTTATATCCTTGTCAGAAGGAATAGGATTCTTAGCAGAACTAGCCTTAGCTTCTTTAGGTCCCTGTGTAATGACCTCAAGGTCTGCAGCAGGATTTCTGTACAGGTATTTCTGAGAATCAGGTACTCTGTAATACCAGTCAGGTTTACTGGGAGCAGGTGGGAGGGCATCAGGGGCTAAGCTGGATTCATGGAAATCATTGTCCACCACTTCTAAGATAGGGGGGATGGGCAAGGGTCTGTGCTGGGGCAGGTTAGAAACTCTCTTAGTCTTTTCTTAGACTGAGGGAATTCCTGGGATTCCCAGTGGAAATGTTCCCTGAGGATGTGAAGGTGTGAAGCAATGCTGCTGAATGTATGATTTGAATGCAACCTGCCTTCCAGTACAGTAAAGACAGCCAATTTTATTGCAGGATGGGTCATCTTAAGTTTATTATACGGAGATTTTTTTTAGATTTAAAATGGACTGGTCACTTATTAAATGCTGTTCCCTCTGTGTACTAGTTCATCACCTTCTTAGGTTCTTCAGAATGCTGGTTTATTTTCCTTATCTGAGATCTGAGTAGACTTTGCTGTTTGTTGTGTTCTCCACTAAATTGACTTAGATTATTGTAGTTAGGCTGAGCTGTTTTTCTGAATGAAAAGTCCTGTAGTCCATCCACCCTCATACTTTTTAGTAAATAGCTATGATACGTTTACTGAATACTACTAGTGCACTCTGCTATTTTTTTGCATACTTTTATAAGGAAAATAGTTATAACAGCATTATTTTGTGACTGTGTCTTGTTTCTGTACTTGAATCTTAATCCCTTCCTAAGGTTTGCTGCTCAAACCAAACAGTGCTCTGAATTTTATACTACTGTGTCTAGAGCACCTTGATCAACTACTCTTGAAGATTACTGCTGTGGAGACAGGTGTGACAATATGGCTGTACTAATGGTCTTCTTGTTTCAGTAACACAGTTTAGCCTGCTGTCCTGGCAGTATATCACTTATGGAAAGGATACTTTCAGCTTGTTTTTTTCCAGACACAATTATAACTGTCCCCATGCTTAGATAAATATGGCTGCCATCATTAAGTAACACCATCACAAAATCATATCCCATATCAAGCAATTTGAATATTTAGTATTCTCTGGCTCTGTCAACCCACTTATACCTAAACATCGCCCCACTCTTCCTCCTTGCTCTGACAGGCTGTAGTCAGACACAAAAATGCTGGGAGCTTTTGTTTGATCACTGCTGCTTTGCTAGGCTAGATTCAAGCTACTGTTATTAAGAACATTCCTTTACTTCCATTAGGATGCACATGAAGCTGCTGGCTTGAACAAAGCAAAGTTTTATTTATAATTACACGCACAGATATACGTGCATATATGTATGTGTGTGTATGTGTCTGTGTGCGTGTGCATGTGCGTGTCTGTGTGTGTGTGTGTGTGTGTGTGTGTGTGTGTGTGTGTGTGTGTGTGTGTGTGTGTGTGTGTGTGTGTGTGTGTGTGTGTGTGTGTGTGTGTGTGTGTGTGTTTTACAACTAGTTAGTTTTCCTCCTGTTGGTTAGCTTGGCAGGATTAGCATCACTGACCTCAGATCTCTCTCAACACATCCAGCTGATCCATTCTTCCTAGGCCCACTGCAAATTGGGCAAACACCAGAACTGTGCCTTCTGTCCCTTTGTTGGGTGTGTCTCGTCTTCCAGAATACATGATTCATGGCTAATGAATACCATTATTATGGAAAGAGGAACCAGTATGCAGGAGTCATAGTAAAACTAACAACAGACTTCACTTGGATTAGGTCCTACACCCCCTTCTGTTTAATGTGCTGAGACATAGCAGGGCGCCATGTTTAAGAAACTGTTGAATTAGTTGGTACCTTTATTTACTTATTTGAGTGTGACTTGTCAAAATAGTTTGGGAGTATGCTTGAGACTGTACAAGCATATGGATCAGTGCTAATTTTTGAGTTAAATGAACATCTCCTATATTACGGGGTAAAAAAGAATATGGTGGGTCCTGGTAAAGAAGCAATAGTAAGGTTGACCATGTTTTGGAGAATATGAAGTACTTGATATGATTTGTTAATTTTCTGTAGGATACGAATTGCTCACTATTATAAATTATTATGTAGCAAGGAGTGCAATGTCGCAGCAATGTGTAAGATATTTATCAACTTATTCAGAATATTTCATGAAATTATTCGATGGTGATTTCATTTTTTGTCAAAATAAATTAGTTATGCCCCTATTCTTTTCCATTAAATGCCACAGGATCTTTTACTACCACTCAAGCTATCACTTAGTCAGGCATATACAATTTGCTGTCTATCAATTTAAGGACCTTCATAGATTCTCACATGACCTGTGCAGACATACACACTTGTTTTAGACATAGGGGATCATGCTAGAAAATGAAGCTGAAATAAAAACTATAATTATTGAGATTAAAGTGCAACACCATTTAGGGAGCAATGCATATGGCAATTGATTATATAGGTGCTACACTAAAACATAAAATCAATTTTGGCTTTAAAACTTTTGGTTATAAAATATCCCCTAGCTAATTCTCAATCACAGAACATTGTTTTTTTTTTCTCCTGTCCTGAAGATGATTGCTTATTTGTTATTACACTGAAGAGAAACTCATTCAAATTGAATATTTTTTCAATGCGCATTGTTACTAGTGAATATGTTTGGCCTTCTTTTTACATTGAATTTCAAGCACATAGTAAAAAAACAGAATGGCACAGTGTTTACATTGCATAGGCGTGGAATTTATAAGGTGGCATTCTGGTGACCGCAGTATTCGTAACATTAAACTACTGAGAGCACAGGGTCTCCAATTTATACTAAAAGCATCCTTGTATGTGCTGCTTCCATATCATGCCATAATGTCAGGTTAAGATGTGACTATCATGTTAGACACTTAGTGGGCCCAAGTCCAAAAATGTAATTGACCACTTACACTGACAGCAGATCTTTTGGATTCTGGGCCTATGTGGTTGACAGTTACAGAAACAGTGTAGGAAAAATAAATCATCAGCAGAGCATAGGCACTGACCACATCAAACCTGACAAGCCACAGGTGAAACATAAGATGCCACAACCAGGAAAGGAGCAGAAAATGCCAATCAAGGACAAGTGTTTTATTAATGCAATCATTCTGGTACCTCAGCTTCTTGACTTCTAATGGAACAATTTAAAAAAAAAACATTCTAGTCCTTTATATACTCACATCAACGTAATTACATTCAATCAATCTGGCAATATTCCAATTAATTAAACAATTAAGCAAAAAGTCACAGATTTTGAAATATTTTTTTTTAAAATGTTTCTTTAAGAAAAATATTTCTTTAAGAAAAGAGCAGATCTCAAACAAATACCCAACACTGGAAAAATATTTGTCATCAAATATCACTCCCAGGGGCCTTCCTATCGTTCAGCTGCCAGCTGGGGATTTTGCCGATGATGAGAGTGACTTATTAGCAGAGTGGAGGCAGGCTTCACTAGATTGTACACTAGCTTGGCTACGTGTTCGGGTTAAAAGGAACACTCAAAATCTGGAGAAAATACATGGGGAGATCGTTATGTTGCAAAATTCTCTTTTGAGTGAGATCTCCCCTAGTAGGTATCAGGAACTTTTTGCTGAAGTTAAAAGTAGCGTGCAAAAGGCAGAAGCCAATGTGGTTGAACATAAGAAGAAGAAACTCTTACAGGATAGCAATGATTTTGAAAACAATTTGGTTTATACCTACTCATGTAGGGGACGTAATAGTACTCTCAGGAAGAGCAAACAGGGTTTTCCCTGTGCTCGTGATTCATCGGTGTCTTCTGGTGAGCAGAGTCTCACCAGAAAAAGTGTTTCCTTTGAGGAAATTAGTTTGAGAGACTCTATGCACTCAAAAAAACAGTGTAGGGGCCCAGCATTTCACTCAGCAGCCGCAGGTTCGACCGAAGAGGCAACACAGGAAGAACAACAGGTAGAATTTGGTGATCATACCCTTGGCCCGGATGCAAGTTATGGACATTTGGACTCTGAATCCATTTTGGAATATGTTGTAAATAATGCAATTGATGTATATAATGATGCTAATAATATTGGCAGTAATTTTGCTGCCTTTGTTAATATTCAAAGGGAAAACAGTACATTACAAATTGTTAATTTATCTAACATTGTCATCACTCATGATGCTAAAAAGGTACTTTTAAAGGGGGCAGAGTTTGTCCCAACTAGAATTCCATCGCTTGCAGACATAATATTGGATGTTAAAAAATGTTGTCGGAAATTGCATCTAAGGGTGTTTTTTCATATGAAACAGAAGGGTGATAGTGACAATGTGCAAACACTTGATGAATTGAATGGAAATTACAGTTTTTCGATGATGATGATTTAATGAACCTTAGCATTTATTATGGTGAAGTGGTTCAACAATGCATTGAACTGGAAGATGTGGGTGTTAGTGATGCATTTTTTGAAAATGAACCTTTTGTCACTGGTTATGGACACTTAGATTTACCCAAGTTGATTTCCAACAGTACTTTCATGCCCCCTAGAACCAGCAGTGCCATTAACATTTTTGAAAATTTGGTGTGTAGTAAAGTTGAGAGTTATTATGGTAAATGTGTCAGAATCTTTAAGTCTTATAATCTTAATAAATTAGAATGGCAGGCCATGCAGAGATTAAGGTCTAACCTGGATAAGGTTGTATTTAGAGTTGCAGACAAAGGAGGTAATTGGGTGGTAATGAATGTAAGTCAATATGATGAAATGGTGTCAGAGTTATTACTTGAGGAGGGATATTATGTTAAGTTAGAACATAATCCCATCCAGAGGTTTGTAACTGAACTCAAAGATACAAAGATATTTTGGAACGTGGGGAGAGAGTTGGCTTTTTGAGGCATAAAGATGTTAAAAAATTAATTGTTGAAACACCTAGACATCCTTTTTTATATGCCTTACCAAAGATTCATAAAGACCTAGTCAAACCCCCAGGGCGGTCGATTATTTCTGGCAAAGGGTCTTTTTTGGAAAATGTTAACATTTTTTTTGGACTTTCATCTTAAAAGGCATCTAACTACCATACCTTCTCATGTTAAAAACACTCAGGAGATTTGTCAGGACTTGTTAAACCTTGAATGTAAGGAAGATTATTTTTGGGGAGTGGCGGATGTTATGGCCCTATACACCAATATTGAAAAAAGATGGGGAATGATAGCTGTTGCTAGACGGTTGGGAGAGGGACCACGCACTGAATTTCTTTTGACCATCTTGGAATTTTGTTTGACTCACAATTATTTTAGGTGGAAGAATGAATTTGTCTTGCAAAAGAGTGGCACGGCAATGGGGGCAGCTTTTGGCCCTTCTTATGCCATTATATACATGGGAGATTTTGAAAACCAGTTTATGTTGTTGGATGATTATTTTTTGAGGAATGTAGTTTATTATAAAAGGTACATTGATGATTTACTCTTTGTTTGCAAGGGAAGTAAAAGAGAGTTCATGGATTTTATGGATGGTCTTAATGAAAATCCGCATGGTTTAAAATTTTCTTGGGCTATCCATAGGTCCAGTGTCACATTTTTGGATGTGGTTCTTTAAGTGGACAATAAAAGTAATATCCAGTTTAAACCTTACAGAAAGCCAACCGCTGTAAATAATTTTTTGCATGCCTCTAGTATGCACCCGCCCCATTTCATACAGTCTTTGCCTTCTGGTGAATTCAAGAGAATTCTCAACAATACCTCTGATGTTAGTTTCTATGAAAGTTTTTTGAATGAGGTGTTTGGTAGAATATTTGTTAGAGGTTATGAGGAAGGCTTGCTGTTAAAAGCTAAAAATAAGGCAATGGGGAATATGGAGGGGCCTGTTAGAGGAACTGTCATCCCCAGAAGGGAAGTTTGGTATACAGAGACTAATCGTGTAGATGAAAAAGATAAAGTATTTTTTTGTTACAAGATATACTGAATTTTTGGCCTTCTTGGAAAGAACAGTTAGACAAGCATGGGAAATAGTATGTGAGGATAACTCTATAGGATCTTTATTTCCCAAACACATTGTTTTTTCTTATGGGAGGTATACTAATCTTAAAGAGTTGTTGAACAAGAAACACACAAGTCCTGTAGGTCAATGTAGGTTGGATAATAGGGTAGGTACCCATTGTTGTGGACATTGTTCAATATGCAATCGGGTTAGGAATCTACATGACCATAGAATCAATGGGAAGTTGTATAGACCTTGTGAATTTTATGATTGTAACAGCTGTGGGTTTTGTTTATATTTTGGGTTGTAGTTGTCATGCAGCTCAATGGTATATTGGTCAAACCACTAGGAAGGTTCGGGTTCGGATTTTAGAACATTTAGGGGATGTTAGAAGAAAGAAAGTTGAAAGCCCAGTGGCTATGCATTTTTGTCTAAGCATCAGTGTCAGGATGAGAGTCTATTTTTCAGTGTTTTGGCACGACCTAATGGCATTAGAGGTAATTTTAGAACTGTGTTATCTAGACTTGAGAGCAGATTAATTACCAATTTTCATACTTTGCAGCCAAATGGAATGAACTTGGAAAACAATTTAATTTTATAGTATAAAATATACGGTGCCATCAGTATTGTTAGATGGGGTGGATGTGTATGTGTTTATATGTATATATGTACATATTTTCTCATACACACATATATATGTATATGTATTTAAATGCACATTTATATGTGCTTTCGGCATGAATGTGTGCTGTTTATTTGTGTGTTTGTTGGGAAATTTCATGCACTAAAAAGTATTTTTTTACACACAATGTTAGATAATATTATTTGAAGAACATGAATCTTAATGTTGATTTTGAAATCGCAAAATAGTGCATATGTTAGTATCTAACATGATGTGGTAAATTATATTGACTACACATTCATTCTTTGAGAGTATAAATTTGTACTGTTGGTAATTCTGATTATTTCTATTTTGAAAATACATTTGGTATGCATAGTAAATGTTGGGTATTTGTTTGGGATCTGCTCTTTTCTTAAAGAAATATTTTTCTTAAAGAAACATGTTTAAAAAAAATATTTCAAAATCTGTGACTTTCTGCTTAATTGTTTAATTAATTGGAATATTGCCAGATTGATTGAATGTAATTATGTTGATGTGGGTATATAAAGGACTAGAATGCTTTTTTTTTAAATTGTTCCATTAGAAGGCAAGAAGCCGAGGTACCAGAATGATTGCATTAATAAAACACTTGTCCTTGATTGGCGTTTTCTGCTCCTTTCTTGGTTGTGGCATCTTATGTTTTGAGAGAGTTATTCACTGGATGTGTTTTGAGTTAAGCCACAGGTGAAACACAGAACACAGATGACTCTGTAAAGTGAGGTGAAACAGGTCTGTATTAGACCATCGAAGTTTCAAAACTTTGAATGTTCTAATATCGACTCCTATTCAGCGAAAGCTGAAAACATTGAACATACAGAACAGCAAATTGTTTCCTAGGGAAAAAATTTGCTGTTCCAAAACACATACATGCAACACAAGCACACCAAACAAACAGCAATCCGCACACATACACGTAAAATCTTACACCTCACCCTACACTAAACTATGCACGCACCACTAACTATCCACTTACCTTAACCCAAACCCTAACCCTAAGGTCCATCACTATCGCACACTCACCTCACCCGCACCCTAACCCTAACTCACCTACCCCGCCCTAACCCTCACGTCCACACAATCGCACACTTACCTGACCTGCACCCTAACCCTAACTCACCTAACCTGCCCTAACCCTCACGTCCACACAATCGCACACATACCTAACCTGCACCCTAACCCTAACTCACCTAACCCGCCCTAACCCTCACGTCCACACAATCGCACACATACCTAACCTGCACCCTAACCCTAACTAACCTAACCCGCACTCAATCGCACACTTACCTGAACCCGACCCGTAACTTTCCACCACAAAGCAGAAAATACTGAAGCAACAGAAACAGGCAACAGAATTCTTTCCCTAGGAAAAAATTTGTTTTTCTGTTGCTTCCATATTTTTAGCTTTCGCTAAATAGGGGTCGATATTAGAACATTCGAAGTTTTGAAACTTCGTTGTTCTAATATAGACCCAGGTGAAATACAGTTACAGAAAAATCCAGGAGCAGTAACTTAATATGTCATGCAAAAAGTACACCCCCCTTGTGGTGTTCAAGACTTACTAAAGGGGGGGGGGGGTGACTCAGATTCACTAAATCTTTTGGTCTCTTCCAAACAATACGGATATGGGGTCCGAAGACATATGATAATCTAATGTGTGACCAAACTATATGATGACATCACTTGTGAAATCATTTAATTCAAAAATGTGTCTTCTCTGGTGTTGATGTCATTTACCCCATAAGATAAACTGTAATTGCCAAATATTATACTCCTCTCTCAATTACTAATGGATTATTTTTGAGGAGTTGTATGACCACCTCTCTACCAAAACGGGTCAGAATTCAGAAAAAAAAATGCAAATCTGCTCCTGCAGTGGTACACATTATGCTTTCTATTCTATGGTAAAGAGGGTCCTCAGGGACTCCATCAGATTCTGTTTATCATTGTTGTATACTGACAGCCTCATACAAAAAAAAGTACATGTTCTCCTTACTGATCTCCTTCGGCCCTTCTCACAGCACAGCATACAGATCATAATCCCTGAAGTATCTTATGATACCTGATCACTATACCAAAAATGATAAAGCTGCTTTTTCATTTCATCAACATACTTTCTAGAGATTTCTCCCAATACCACTCAGGTTGGCCCTCCTGTCTTTTCCAAAATTACTATATGTATATCTCCAAACATCTCTATGCATCCTTTGATCCCACACTGGTGGGTATGCATTCTAAGGGCCTAAACCTCACACGAGACATACATAGGACATGTTGAAGGGACAGGTATGTCTCGCAGATTACCCCTACTCTGATACAGGCTTCCTCTTGCGTGAAGCAAAGCTCATTCTTAACAAGTGTTTGTGAAATTGCAGATTTACCTCTGGTTTGGCATCTGTGTCCCTAATAGACAGGAACAGCCTGTGGATGCTTTACTTTTACAAGCTTATATCATAACTCATAAATTCCATGGGGTATTGACACATGTTAGATGCGATATTCTGGTAAACTTGGGGTAAGCTTGGCTAGGCTTAAAATGGATCTTGGGCTGATATCCTACTAACCACCTATGAAACCATGAATGGACATAACGTTTTTAACATCTTTTATCCAAATAATTTAGTTGGTCTGCTACACAAATAAATGATTCAAGGCTGCTGTCCCATTTTAAAGGTAAATTGCTGGCATCTTTACTCTTGTATGCTGCTCTTTTGCATACAACTGCAGCATAACAACTTTGTTACTATTTTGTTAATAATCCTCGTAAGTTTTACTTATTTATTTTTTAATTCACTGATCATATGTATTTTTGCCTCCTGCTCACAGCCCATTAGCCTCTCTCAAATCACCTGGAGAGGCAAACATTCAGGTAGCTATACAGAAATGTTGTTCTCACACTCAAGTGTTCTCTGCTACACTCCCAATCCCAAATGCAGGATGACAAAAGATGGAAATCCACGCAACAAACTGTTCACATTTTTAATAAAGGGGGTGCCTATTGCATGCATACTCTTCCTAGAGTGAGCCAGCAAATACATTTATGAAAATTTATGGTGGCCAATACATGTTGTCACAGTTGTTACCAAGCAATTACTTAAAGAAATACATACCAAGGAATTTTCCCTATTTAAATTAGAAGGTGCAACAGTATTAAACTTCAAAATATACCTTGATTCCATTTTTGCAATGTAGATTTATGTAAGGAAACTGTCTTGTATTTGAAGAAGCCACATCTAATGCAAAAAAACTTTAATGAGTTCATAGAAACCTGTAATATGTAGACACATTTTCATCATTACCCAAAACAAAATCGCCAAGGTGCTTTCTAATACTGACACAAACTTACCCGTCTTCCCAATGAAGCAAAAATCACAGTGGTAACTAATCAAATAAACTACCATAAAGCCAGCACAGTTAGCAAACAAGTTAGTATGCCAATAATGAGCATTAATGCCTCTGGAAATAAGTGAATAAGCAAATGTATCAGCAATAAGGCTTACATGTGTATGTGCCCAAAACTAGGCCAAATATAAAAAGGGAACTTAGAAACTGAGTTTTAAAATAACTGTGTATTGTGCAATAGCCCAAACTATTACCCACACTATATGAACATTTCAGCATAACAGGAAGAACATCAGACAAAATGAGAACAAATAAATGTATGGGCCAATATTTACACAGCGGATCAGCCACTTCAGCACCCAATGCAGAACACCTAACAACAATAACAAATAATAGTGATTTATGTACTTCACAATTTGTTTTAGCTTAATGAACACAGGTAGAGTCTGCCTTTCTACAAAAGCTTAAAAACATATTTTAGATCCTCCGCATTCCTAACAGCTTGTATAAAGGCTTTATAATAAATAGTTATAAGGTGACAGACTCTTAAATCATTTTCACATTGTCATCAAAAACATTTTTTTTCTGAGATACATAATTTGTTATCTCTATAAAATTCCCCAGATGAGATATAATTAATTAATAAGGTTGAAAATGATAACTATTTGCGTGTAAAAAAGTACTCTGGTACAAATTGACATATGATGTAAACTGTTAGAATTAACCCCCACCAAAAGCATCCTGAAGATGTACAGTATATATCTAAAAATTCCATAGCATGTCTAGATGTCTGATCTGTATATAAGATACTGTCTTTGTCAGAATGCAAATAATGCTCAAACTGATGAAAATTCTGTTGGCCACCCCTAAGGATGACTACCAGTTCATCAGTAAACTGTACATAATGTACCAAATGCTGGGAAATGAAGTCTCTTAAAAAAATATTAACAAAGGCTGGAGTGGAATGTGCCCCCAGTAGGTATCCCTGGTTTTGTAAGTAAATCTTTCACTCAAAAATTACTTATGAGCCAGGCAAAAGTATTACATGTCTAAAAGTACATATTTTTCAGGTTTTCCCATAAGTATAGAAGAAACTGTCTTAACCCAAACAGGTGGCCTCTGCTAAAGTAAAGAGGGTTGATATCTAAAGAAGCACATTAATAGCTTGGGCGTCACATAATATCCTTAAGTTTGTATGACGGATCTTCAGAATCATAAATATAAGATGGAGATGCCTGAGCCCAAGGTTGAAACAAATAGTTTAATGAGTAACCCATTTCCTTAAAAAAAAAAACACACAAATGGACACTATAGTGCATCCTACAGGGACAAAAATTAAAGTTATTCTGGGAGACAACAATTTCTTCATTGTGGACTAAACAATCATGATAATCTTCCAAATATTGTCATAAAGCAGTCTTTGCTGAATAAAACAACCACTCACATACATGAACATGTAGACATCATGAGAAAAATGACAGTGTAAACCCTCTCATATTTGATTGCATGTTCCTTATATTTAAATTTAATCTCCAGATTGTTTATTTCTCCCCATTCTTCCCACACCTAAATCTTAAACTTTTCTACATAACAATTTAATTTCCTGTCTGATCTTTTAAAATATAGATATTGCAGATGTATACTCACTGGGGCAAAAGAAATAAATTCCTCTAGAACATCAAAACTTTTCAAAGGTTAATAATTAGGCAAAATATGCACATTAGCATTACAGATTAAGTCACCCAAATTGAAAATACTATTTAACATCAATGTAGTGTATGGAGTGCCACATTTGCTGATGTGGTCAATTGTCTTAAACCATAACCTAATCCATTGTCCATGCTGCACTCACCCGGATATCTTAGGCAGCAGTAGCTTGAGGGTTTTGGTTCACTTCCATTCAGACTGTGGTTATTTATGTTTAAGACTGGAGCTTAGCTGTCCCTAGCTCTGGTGGAGGACAAACTGTTACCCCTGCCAGCAGTAAAGGGGATATCTTTGCCATATGCCCCCCCCCCACTGGCTCTGGATTGCTCCCATGCACTGCATGGAAATACTGCCTCCAGGACATACAAGTCCTGCACATGCCTGGTCTAGTTACTGAGTGCATGCTGTTTAACTCCTGCACATGCCTGGTCTAGTTACTGAGTGCATGCTGTTTAACTCCTGCGCATGGCTGGTCTAGTTACTGAGTGCATGCTGTTTATCTCCTGAACATGGCTGGTCTAGTTACTGAGTGCATGCTGTTTAACTCCTGCACATTGCTGGTCTAGTTACTGAGTGCATGCTGTTTAACTCCTGCACATGCCTGGTCTAGTTACTGAGTGCATGCTGTTTGGCAGATGCATGCTCATCATGGCCTAGTTGCTATTTTGTGGCACTGGCACTGATGTCCAACATGCAAAGGCATCAGAAAAGCTGCAGGCCTGCTTTCTCCCAGGATAGGTGAGGTGGCATAATTCACTCACCCCCCCCCCCCCCATTTCCATGTGCAGCACCTGCAACAATCACATTACTAATCAGTGGTGGATTGTCTGGATTACAGTTATCCTTCTGTCATGTGCCACTGAGACAGCAAGATAAGACAAGTGATCATTTATCTGTTGTCTGGAAACAAAATATGATGAACAACTTAATGCTCAGATGTGGATAATCCAGTGGAAACACAGTGAAGAATTTCACCTTCCTGGAAATATATATACTATATATAAAATGGCTAACCAGCATTGAATCTGAACATTATGACTATACCCTGCTACAAAGTGTGACTGGATTGACTTTTGGTTATTAAGAAGAATCTCTTACTATTAATAAAAATGAACAGTAATACATCATGAATTGCAACTATAAAAGGTGATCATTGTGGTGAAAACAAGCTAATAACCATGCATGAATTTATACATGTTTGTCATAAAGTGTACAGCTCACACCATAAATTACAATCATTAAATTATTCCTCAGGGATCCTTTACATTAATTATATGTATATTTTTTTATCAGTAAAACAATTATAAACATATCACATATATTTATCTCCTTTGTCAATAACACTAAATCACATATCAAATAAATACATCTGCTTATCAGCCTTAATTTTTAAATTATAGCACCACGTTCATTTATTTGACACATCCCTCTGCAGTAATAATTCAGTGAAGATTTGGAATCTCTGCAGTTTTCATGCCTTCTTTTCAGCTATGCAGTTTAATTTTTTTCAGCCTGCATTGTATTTTCACAATAAGGCAAGCTAGGCTATGTATTATGTAGAATAATATCCCTTTGGAATACTGGTACAGTTTTAGTTATAATGCTTTCATATCCTATCTCCTTGGCAACGAAATAATACATACCCAGAAGAGAAAATTAAACATGAAAAGAAGATATTTCAAAAAGACAGTCAACCAGTCATCCTTATCCTCTTTGTAATAACGAGTCATTGTGGCATCTGAAAATTACATAAAAAATAATAATAACTCATCAGTAACTAAACATATACACATATATACACATGTATAGTTCATACATTATTACATAGATCATCAAGAAGGACACAAGACTGCATTTATTACATTCGTTCATTTTTTTAACTCAAAAGCATTTTTCAATTATATGAAACAGAAAAATAATATGCCAAGCATTTAATAGTCAGTCTTATTTGTTAAAATATTTCACACATGAAGGGTTCTACTATGCAAAGTCAAATGGCAAAATTACTGAGTATCAGGAACACTAAAAACTAATGTCTGAAATAAGTGTGTGAAAAAGCAACTGCAAGCATGTTTTTGTAGGAGAGCAAGCCTGCCTGCATCCCCAACTTATATATACCTAATAGAACTTGCATCCAACTTGAAGACAGACATCTCCAAAAAGAAGGGAATCACTGCCTGTGCAGACTTACAAATCCCACTCAGTGATTTCTTTTGCAAGAATTGCAATGTGTTTCTCCTTCAGGCTGACACTTGAGGAATTTTACCATGGCCACCTGTAGATATGCCCACATAAGGATATACAAGTTATTTTTACAATTCAATTGACTCAGTGTAAAACAAACAAAAATGATATTCTAATGCACCAATATGGCAAAAATATTCAACAGAACAGCTTTATGAAAGCAGATTGTTTTGTTTCAACCCTACCACTGTAGAAGAAATTTAAAACAGTGTATTCCTGCACAGAAATCAGAGTCTAGGGTGAAATGACATCACAAACACTGGCCTGCTTATACCAAAATACTAGCTTCTTTTTATATGCCTACTTAGCTCTTGTTAAATAAATTAAACATTGTAAACATATGTATTTATTTGTAGGGGTGACAGAGCAACTTTGATCTAGTTATGTGGGCTGCTCAGTCTTTCACTCTCAAAGTCATTTTGCCAAATATACACATGTGGACTAAAATGAACACACTGACGTGCACAAGCAGGCATGCACATACACACACACCCACACACACATTACAAAAGACTGCAAGAAATAATTATTTTATAGTTTGTGAGGCATGATACTTGTGCTTTGATACTAACTATGCAGGGACACTGAGTACTCTTATTTCTCAGTTGAGTTGCAGTAGAAGGTACCCCTCCCAATGCTGACCTCTCTGCTGTTATGCTGTATCATTTCTTACA
>NC_056745.1:176590685-176618185 GCF_019279795.1 Protopterus annectens | reverse complement strand
TGTTTTGATTCATCTCATTTTTTCGAATCTCATATAAAGTTCAGTCTATTAAACACTCCATTGTACCTTCCTTCCCACATAAATCATATTCATGACATCACTAGTTTTCAAAATCATATTCACATGTATACTGTCTAATTATTCCATGTGTGTGTGTGTGTGTGTTTGTGTGTGTGTGCGTGTGTGTGTGTGTGTGTGTGTGTGTGTGTGTGTGTGTGTGTGTGTGTGTGTGTGTGATAAACACAATACCTATGACACAGTTTCTTATATCACAATTAAAATGTCCCATCATGACAACTTCCATGTCCATTTGCAACAATGTACTTTAGTTCTTCTAGAAATGTAACTGTTTCAGCAGAAAAGCATGTGCATATGCTGCTATTAGCCAAAAATCAATGGCATGGATTCAGATAGGGCCACCTCCAGTGGTAAGCCCTAACACAGGAGTAAAGCCATTGGTGTGCACCATTTCCTATTTATAGACAGGTCTACCACAGTTATTATCGATGGCTGGTAGAATCACCTGGGCTTGCTGTCCCTGAGGCCATACTAAAAGCTAAGGAGGCATGCCAGGGGAGTGGCCTGTGTTAATTACTCAAATGCTCTCCCTCAGAAATGCCTGTGGGATGGAATTTACATACTGAAGTGATTTATAGAAAAAATGGCGTATATAAGTTAGCATGAACAGTTGTGCTAACCAACCTGGTTAAAATAACTTGTTTCCCCATTTCTTCTAATGGGAGAGAACACATTACAAGTAAGTATAGAGGAGTTACACAGAAATGTTGTGGGGGTGGTGTGTGTGTGTGTGTGTGTGTGTGTGTGTGTGTGTGTGTGTGTGTGTGTGTGTGGGTGTGTGTGTGTGTGTGTGTGTGTGTGTGTGTGTGTGTGTGTGTGTATGAGTGTGCAGCAAGTGTGCATGCCTGCAAAAGCATGAGTGGTATTGAGTGAGTGCTTGTGCCTGTCTGGGTGGTCGCAGTGGGGAGATTAGTTAGGGAATTGGTAGACTAATGGCATGTGAGAGTTGGGGGTGGACTATGGGCCATAGGCATAGCTCTCAAATTATTTGTTGAAGATTTAGTGGCAAGCCAAAATTAATTGAGGAAAGAAGACCCAAAATCAAGTATAATTCTTAAATATTGCATGAATTCATGTAAAAGGTTACTAGAGAAGTAAGTTTTGGATCATAATGCATTTTCTGGTGAATAAGTAGTGTGAAACTCTACAGTCTGACATTACTGACTGATTTTAATCCTCTGTGATTTATTTTATTATGAGGGGTACGACACAAGTAAAAGTCAAAATCATGGATGTTCTAAAAAAATAAGGGACAGTCGAGAGGTACTGGTGTCCTAGAAGGCTGAGTCAGTAAACATGCAAGCACGTGTGTGTGTGTGTGTGTGTGTGTGTGTGTGTGTGTATGAAATGAATGTGTGAGTGTGTGTGTGGATACAATGCATAGGCCACCAGGGTAACCAATACTTAAAATTGTTTAACACTGTCAGTATTTACACCAGATTCAGAGACATGCAAATTAGCTTATAATGAGGTCTTCCTCACTATGCTATTCATGTCTCTGAATCCCATTTTTGGCATTGGTATAAATCCCTTTTGGCTGTAGTGGGACTCTCTCTGAATCCCAGCCTTTATTATTAACCTAACATCCAACAGTGTTCCTCTTCTAGGCATTGAAATTTCACCCAAATTTTAACATTTGTGTCTTTAAATAACACTGCTATACTCAAGTACCTATCAATACCCATGGTCCATTCTACACATTATTCCTGTAATACCTCATTTTATTTGTTTCTCTTTAAGGTTCCTTATATCAGTCACATAATTTCACTTTTAACATCTGTACACCACTTGAGACAACTAAATTTGTTAAATCACTAATTACACTCAACATTTAGTGACACAATAAAAAAACAATTTTCTTTACTTTCAAATTTTTTGTCTTTTTTTCTGTTAAGCACTCTTTTCAAAATGAAGCCACATTTTTATTTATTTATTTATTTATTTATTCATTTATTTATTTAATATTTATTAACCTAGTGAGTGGGCTGGTACAACAGATTTTCCTTTTGGTCACTATCCAGGCCATGTGATGAAGACAGTGAAATGACTTGCATTGCCAGGTCCCAAGACATTGAAAAAGAAAGACAGAGAATAAAGGAGAAGAGTGAATATTTTGTAGGGGGAAACCCTCCCTGCACCCCCCCCCCAATGTGAGAGTCAACTTATACGTACCAACTCTGAGATTTCCATACCTCAGAAGAGAATATTATGAGAAATGGCAATCTCAGATGTAACATATGCTAGTCTAGATTTTTGGGTATTCAGACTCTTAATCTTGGGGACACAGCAATGTACATCCTGAGAGTTTAATTGGTGACCCAAAAAAGGTTAGAGAAAGCTGACATGATATGCAGCTAAAGTTATAAAAGTCTACAGCATAAATGTGTGCAAAATTGCTAAACACAGTATTACATTTTACAAAAGTAATCTGCAGAAAGTTGCCGTATACAAGAGAGAATAAGCAATACGCAGCATGGTACATAAGATAAAAAAAGCATCAAAAACAACTACCAAGTCAGCTACACATGCAGCATTACTAACATCAAAAATAAGAAGCACAAACCAGTTGTGACAAAGAACATTAGCTTGCTTTCATAACTGAAACAGATGCATTTATTTTCTAGAGAGATGATTTCAATTTTTTTTTTTTAGGAATACAGGTTGTCCACTATCGTGACATCTTCTGGTACTGTGTTCCTGTTCCAGCTTGCAGCAGCTAGCTCTCTGAATGATCTTTCATAGGTTGGTAGAGTGAACTGTGCTCTGATTAGTCTGAGACAGGATATGCTGTTCAGAGAGTAATCATTATGGGTGGATAAAATGTGGTAGACAGTATCTGTCTTTAAGTAATTTAAATGTAACAATGTTAAGCCACTATATGTTTCCAGCAGTAACTGGTAGCCAGTTTGCCTTTTGTATGGAAAGGCAGTGATGATCTGTGGGTGTGGCAAGATGTGTGAATCTGAAAATCTTGTGTTATTTTGTTTTGGCCTTATTAAGAGGTTCCTTATTCCTGTCCATCTTCAGTAAATCCACTAAGACACAAAAGCAGTTCAAGGCAAGACATTTATAATCAGAATGCATTAGCAGCAAATCTAAACTGCACTAGCTAACATGGCAGACAGCTATAGGCTTTCTGCACATGAAGCAATATTCTGGAAAATTCCTTCCAATTATTACTCACTTTCTTGATTGACAGTAGAAATATGCAACTCTTATTCAGAACCTGCCAATACTCATTACATTTCAACACATTCTCATACTCTGTCCTTTCTCATGACTTCATCTGTGCAGTACACAAATAAGGCTGCATCCATTATGGAACAGGTAACCGAACAAGGCCAAACTATATAGATATATTATTTACGCTTGTAACTGCTTCACTTAGGCAAGCAATTTTCTACAATATTCTCTTATTTCAAATAAAGCAGTACTGTGAGCTTTATCTAGCTTGCGACACATGGTTGCTGTATCTAAGATTCTACTCCCTTCAAAATACAAACATGTTTCTGATTTGAAATACAGAAATCCATCTTGTCAGTTATAATATCTGAAATAATTCTACTAGAGTAAATCCATTTTGATGTTCATATTTTTTTGATATTTCAATATTATATTTAACAGAGGGGATATAATACACAATAGGTAAAGCATATTTTTATTCTTAGAATTAAGATGTCAAGGTCTATAACCCTCTATGCTTTAAATATGAATAAATGTGAGATGTTGTCAGTCACTTTGAGTTGCTATAATGTTTTAAGTAGTGTATTCAGTCTGATTATAAAAGCAAAGTGAATTGTCCATAAGAATGCCAAGACATTTTTGTTGTTTAGTGTAGGGAATTAATGTTCCTGCTGGATCAGAAATATACAGCACTGAGATGTCAGCTACTCTTTGTGAAGTGCCAAAAACAATGATAATATATTTGATGATGTTTACAGTCAGATTATTAGAAGCAATCCAGTTCCAGATAGAAGACAATTGTTTCACAAAGATGAAGTTAGGCTATGTATGCCCTGTTGTTTGCATGACATTATCTGTATACATAAAGAGGTTTAAATGTGACAAATGCCAGGGAAGACTGTTGATAAATAAAGAAAAGAAGTTCTAGGATAGATCCTTGTAGAACCCCACTAATAACTGTACATGATTCAGACAAGAAATTAGCCTCAGCAACATTAAAAGGTCTATTATGATAGTAATTGTTGAACCATAAGGTTACTTCTGATGAGAAACTATAGTTACTCAGATTGTTTACTAATAGGCTGTGGTTAACAGTTCTGAAGGCCTTTTTAAGACTACAAAACACTGCATCAGCAAGCAGGAATTTCTACACATATGAGTAATTTTGAGATATAAGCATAATAAGCTGGGAGCTGTTCTGCTGGCATAGAGAGACAAAACCCTGACTATGGCCCAGCTGACCCCTGTTCAATTAATGGCTCAGGCAACTGATGAAGTGGCAGGAGAGGGATAGGCATGCCCATTCCAGATGAGAGGATGCTCACTGATATGCTCCCTACTGTGGGCGTGGCCGTGGTCCAAAAAGGAGTTGCCTTGGACATAAACAACAAGTGTGGTGGATGGGGAAAGGGAATTGGGAAGGTCATAAAAAAATAAATAAAAAAGATTGCTGTCTCTGCCCAATATATTTTGTAGAGAATCTATGTTGTCCATCAGATAGGACATCGTATTTTTGCATAAAGTCCCTAGCACATGACTGTAAATAAGTTTTTCTACTATTTTGGCTAACAGGCATAGGTTTGTAAGAGGTCTGTAGTCTGTTGCTGTATTGGGAGCTGGTTTACTTTAAATAGGGGTGATGAGAACATAGGTAGTGAAAATGAATACTGTAGTTGTATTCTGTTCTTAAGATGTCCTTTCATTTTATTGGAGGACAAGCTTTGGAAGTAAAAGGGAAGGTAATCACATACTTTATGAGATGGCACTGTAGGACTGACATCATGGAGTGACTTGTATAGTAAGAGCTAGATATTAAAGAGCTAGATGCTGTTGAGGGAGATGACATGTTAATACATACAGCTTCAGTCAAATTATCTAAAAAGTTCAGAGTGGTACATGATTCTGGAAATACTTCATCAGAACTAAAGACTTTTATGGAGGAGGAGCAGACCGTTTTTAGGGTTACCCAGATATTTGTTTTGTAGATTCATGCAGTATTCAGATGTAGTAGTTTTGGTATAATTCTTATAGAGAATTTAAGTTCTTGGTAATGCTGAAACTTACATGAATTTTATGTTTTTTTTTTCATTTTCCAAGTCCTGTTCCTTTGATTCTTATAGGCTAGGAGACTGAAGTAATTCAGATGAAGAAAATTATTGCAGTGAAAGCAGCACTATGACTAGAATAAAATGCGTCAAAAAAGGCAAACTGAAGATCTTTTGCTTTAATCGCAAACCATTTTTAAACAAAATCTTGCTTCCTTACATACTTTTATTATCTGAAATAATGGAAATTAGATCTGATATTAAAAACATTAATTCCAGGACAGCTGAAAATGCTCACATTTATGAAAATTAATTTTACTGGAAGTTAGGCAAAAGGCAAACAGATCATTAGCCTTTACAATCAAGAAATATCTAAAGTAGTCTGGCCTCCTGGAGCAGACAGATAATGCCCCTACTGTGCTCCAGATTACACAGGTTTAGCAAGAGGCATGGGCAATGGAGGAGTCAGATGGAGGAAGGGAGATGGGACTGAGTAGCTGATGCTGGTCTGCCTATCCTGGAGGGAGACTGCCTAGACTCTGTACAATAGCAGCATTAAGTGCCATCTGGACACTGCTCTGTAAGCAGTATGCTGCTTGGGCAGGATGATGTGCATTGGTGAAAGGGGGCATGTGCCTCCACAGGTAGTAATGACAGTACTTGAAGGCTGCCATGGGGTGGGAGGGGGGTAGAACACACTCCCCAGCAGCAGTTTAATATAGCACCATTGCCCTAAATCTCCTCAATGGCCCTGGACTTGGGTGGTCTAGTGAATAAGGATAGGGGCTAGTGGCAGTTAGTGGACAGCAGCAGGGAAGGGCAGCAAAACAAACAAACAAACAAAAAAAAGAAAGAATCTCTGCAGTGACCAATTTGCATGGCACACAGGGTTAAAGCCCTGACTGTAACTCACACTATCCAGCATGGGCAATGGAGGGGGCAATCTAGGGAGAATGGAAGTGAGCAGCCACTGTATGCTCACTCATCCTGGGGTGAGGGAGGCAGTTCTAGCCCATAATAGATAGAGAATGTGATGATTACAAGAATTTCAAGCAAAAGTCTCAAACATAATGTGGATGCATTCACCAGGGAAGTCATGTGAGGTAGTGTGCATTTCTCCCATAGAGGAAGGATACTTTGGAGGAGCTCAAAGTAGCTGAAGTGGGGAGTAGACTCTGGGAGAGGTCTACTTCACTAGCTACCTGGACCACTCCCTGCTGCCTGACTTTCATCTCTAATTAATCATCATGTCTGATAAGCCCAACATGGGGAGTCAATGGGTTGTAAGGCTATCATTCTGGTCATCCCGGAGGGGGATCTAGCCTTCCTATTAGAAGCACCATGTTGATCCCCCCTTTCCAAGTAGGGGACAGATGGTTTTATGATGGTCATCCTGCTTTAGGATGGGTTCATGTGTTTTGTGAGGATGAAGGAAGGTGAGGCCTCCTCCAGCCACTAGCCCAGTACCACCACTGAAGAGGTACAACTGGAACAGTTCAGTGAAAGCAAGGGAAACACTTGGTCATTGAAGCTGATGGACAAAAAAAAGAATAGCAGCTGTAAAAAATCATTGCCATTTAAACTGAAAAAAAAACACTCATCACACATGGAGTATGAACACACACACACACACACACACACACACACACACACACACACACACACATGCACACACACACACACACACACACACACACACACACACACACACACACACACACACACACACATATACATGCACGATTTACAAACACAGAAACAAAGAAACACACATACACAAAGAAGAATGAAACAAGAATAGCTTTATAAGGTTTTTTATTTTGTTATTATGTTTAAGTCAAGGAAAGCTACTTCTGTTTCAGCCCAAGGCATAATTTTGGCTCCCTACTGAAATGTTGGCACTCAAAATGCCAAGTATCGAGAAGCTGGAAAAAAAAAGACTGAAACTACATTAGAAGAACATTGCTCTTTTCCATTAAACTTCTTTTTTTGTGGGGGGCACCCTCTGGACCCCCCAATGTGGAGGGAGCCACTTACTTCCACCCCCAACTTATATATACCATCCCAAGATCACCATACTTCAGAAAAAAATGGCATATTCTGAGAAATAGCCATTTCGGACTTAGTATATTTGAGTCCATTTTTTCTGCCATTCAGTCTCTGTGTTTCAGGACTCACTCTAGCAGGTCCCGACATTTCAAATGGTTACCCATCTTTTCTCCTACTAAGAGTCTATTCAAGTAATGAATAAACGTAAATATCATGCAATGCATTTTCATTGCATATATAGTAAATGGACTTGTTAATCTCAAGGAAAAAGAAAAAAATGGATAACATTCTTAGTGAACCATAAGAAAAGTGAATTAATACAGATTGTTATGGCCAATTCAAATAGGCGTACTTTCTAGGTGAAGACATTTTCACTTTACATAATGGTAAAGGGTTTCTTTTTTTTTTTTTTTTCAATAATTTTTATTTTCATTTTTACATTAATAAATGTCACAAATAAAAACTATCTTACAACATGACTATATATATATATATATATATATATATATATATATATATATATATGTTATACATTGATGTCAAATACCACAGGATATAGGTCGTACAACATATCTATTTACACTATGTACATAGATGCTTTCACTGTTAGTTCCACAGTTATATAGACAGTATATACATTCGTAATATCTGAGTTATTATTTAATATCTGAACTTGTATGTGTTCTTTGGTTCCATTATAGTGTATTTCTAAGTTGCTTTGTGATGAATTATGCTAATATGATATTAAAGGTTTGTTCCCAAATCTCTCTGGATTTCATGTTTTTGTTTCTTTTATCTATTACTATTTTATGAGCTAAAAGGTGTTGTATAGCTACTTGTTTAAAACCCTCCCAAGAGATATTTATCGTATCTAGCCATTCAAAAGCTATATACAGTTTAATTAGTAGGAAAATTGTTAAAAGTGTATTTGCTTGTTTTCTTGGTATGTTGGGTGGGACAATGTGTAATAGAGTGAATTCCCAAGTTAATGTTAATGTTTGATAACCTGTTTTTTGTAATTGTACCTTGAGAGAGTTCCAGAGTTTATAGACACATTTACAGCTCCAAAATACATGGATTAAGTCAGCTATCTGGTCCTTACAGTGTGGGCAGAAAGGTGATTTTGATGTGTTAAATTTGTGTAGGATTGCAGGTGTAAAATAAGCATTATTATTGATCATGAGCTGAGTGTATGCTAACTTTTTGAGGGGTATAATCTTCAGTGTTAGATTGATTGCCTGGCTTATTTGCTGATCATCTATGGATGGTTTAATTTTTCTCCAGTAGTTAGAGAAGAGGAGGTCTTTCTGGTATCTGATTTCATTTATCATTTTATATGAATTAGTAATAGTTTTCTTTGTTGTGATAATAGTTTTCCAAAACCTGATACAAGTTTCTGTGTCACTATCGGTCATAGTAACATTTTGGAGGTAACTGGAACACAGTTTTTTGATTTGTCTTAGGATTATTATGTGTGATTTAGGGAGGTTTAAGTTGGTCCTCATTTCTTGTATTGAACAGTTAAGGTAGGGATAAATATCTTGGATTGTTTTATCTTTCAGACTGGGAAAAGGGACTAAGTCCAGCATCTTATTGTTTATTTTTAAATTTGTTTTTTTATGAAGGGGTTGCAGTATTGTCATGGCTTGTCAAAGGTTCAAGAATTGAAAGAGTTTTTGTGCTAAGTTGATAGAATGTTTTAAGGGCTCCATAATGTTATAAGTTTGTATTTCTTTCTGCTTCAGGAATGGAAATGCTTTGGGATTGAAACCTAGAGCTTTAATATATCTATAATAGATTGTCACCCAAAGAGGAGACCAATTTTCCATTGATGGGTTATGTTCAGCTATTCTTAATATTCTGTTAGTGTTAATGATCGAGTAGTACATGTTAAAATCTGGTAGACTTAGTCTTCCTTCGCTTTTGGGGAGTGTTAATTTTGGATAGGAGATTCTGTTTTTTTTGGGTTCCCATATAAATTTTGCTGGGAAGGCATGAATTTATTTGAAGAATTTATTATGTATTGTTGTCTGTGATGTCATGAATATATACATTAGTCTAGGTAAAATGTTCATTTTGATTATTGATACTTTGGCCAAGAATGGTAGTTTTAGGTTGTTCCATCTTTTACAGTCTTGCATTATATTTTACCATTTAAGGTTTACATTGTGTTGGTAGAAGTCTTTGTTATTCTGGAAAAAGGTGATTCCCAGATATTTAGTTTCTTCTTTTATTTTTATTGTGTTTAACAATGGTATTAGTGAGATGAGTTTGGGTGTTTTAGGGGGAAAATATTAGTTTTATTGAGGTTTAGTTTGTAGTTAGACATAGTCGAGAAATGCTCAATTGCAGCTATTATTTTGTTTATATCTGAATTTGGTGTAGTGCAGTATATGTTCAGATCATCCGCAAATGCAGTGAGGTATATTTTGAAGTTGTGTATTGATGGAGGATTGTGGTATGTATTTTGTTTAATGTATAGAAAGAGTGGTTCTAGGTATAGGTTAAACAGGAAAGGTGATAATGGGCGTCCCTGTCTTGTTCCATTTTTTATTAGGATCCTATATGACCAAGTTTTATTTATATATAGATATGTGTATGGGTTGCTATAAAGAGTTTGGATGATCTGAATTAAGTTATTGGGTATATTAAAGTAGGGTAGTGTTTGGAGTAAGAATTCTAGATTAACCCTATCAAATGCCTTGTGGGCATCCACGACCATTGTGTAGATGTTGATATTGTATTGGTTAGCATAGGATATCAGTGCATCTAATGTTAATGTATTGTCATTAGTCTGTCTATGTGGTGTAAAACCAGATTGTTCTGGGGAAATGATTTTCTCTATCAGATTTTACATTCTGTTTGCAAGTATAGAGGTAAATATTTTAGTATCTATATTTAAGAGGGAGATGGGTCTGTAGCTGTCATGGTTTTTGGGGTCTGTGTGTTCTTTTAATATAAAGATGGTTTTAGAGGCATTAAAGTGGATATCATTTATTTTTATAGTTTATTATGTACTTCAGTGTATAGTATAGTAGTTTGGCTATCAAGGGGGAAAATGCTTTGTAAAATTCTGATGTGAGCCCATCCGGACCTGGAGCCTTATGCACTTTTAAGTGTTTGATTGTTGTAATAATTTCACTGATGGATATCGGCTCAGTTAGTTTTTTTTTGTTGGTCTAAATTGAGTTTAGGGAATTTCAGTTTTTGAAGGAAAAGAGTTCTATCTTCCTTTGAGGTTTGTAGTATTTGTGCTCCATATATTTGAGAGTATATTTGTTAAAATGTTTTAATAATGTCTTCATTTTTTGTGTAGTGTTTGTCTCTGTAGTTTATTTCTGATATATTGGAGGCATTTTTGTGTTGGGAGATAATTCTGGCCAGAGCTCTAGATGGCATTTGAGCTTCTTCTGCATAAGTGGCTAACATTCTGGCTTCATAAAAAGATAGGTTCCTGGTTTCTAACATATATAAATCCCTTTGCAGTTTTAAAAGTTCTGCTTCTGTTTGGTTCTTAGGGTTATTTATTATTTCTTTTTCAAGATGCTCTATTTTTCCTTTCAGTATATGCTCCTCTTTCAGTTGTATTTTTTATAGTATGCTGCTCTTTTGATAAACAATCCTTTAATTTGTGCTTTGGTTGCAGCCCATTCTATGTCAGTTGGTACTAGGGAGTTATTGATATTTGTAAGAGCTATTTCTAGTATTGCTTCTGTTTCTTTTATTACATCCATTTTGGAAAATAAATTAGGGTTTAATGACCAATTATGACCCCTATTCTCTAAATAAATCTTTTTGTCCCAGTTAATGTTCAGTGTGATTTTGGAGTGATCTGAAAAGAACCTGGTATGTATAGTTATTGTTGGGTCCATGTTAATGAATATGTCAGAGATTAAGAAGAAGTCTATCCTTGACCACATTTTGTGGCATTGCGAATAGAATGTGAATTTCCTGTTTTATCTGCACTGTTCCCATATTTAAAAGGGTCATATAGTTTGAAATCTTGTTTGAGTTCATTAAGGGCTAATGTGGCTTGTTTATTAAGTGATTTGGTCAGATTAGATTTATCCTTTTCTGGGTTTTGATATGTGTTCCAGTCACCGCCAATCACTAGGTAGTGATCTTTAAATTGGTTTAAGGTTGGGTATAATGACATAAAAAAGTGTTGTTGGTTATTACAGGGTGCGTAAACATTAAGTACCATTATAGGTTTTAGTATTGTAGGACTACTAAATGTTACATAACACCATCTTCCCTGCTTGTCAGCTTTGGTTTTAAGTATTTTTTCCTTAAATTTTTTTTTAATTATTATGGCAGCCCCAGCACTGTTTGTTTTCCCCTCTGAAGCTATGATTTGACTTATCCATTTCTTTCTGCTAATTACTACCCATTGCTCTGTTGTCAAGTGTGTTTCTTGTATTAGTATGAGGTTGGCTGTTGTTTTTAATGTAAGGCGTAAGAATAGTTTTCTTTTCTTCTTGTTTTGGAGCCCTTTAACATTCCATGATTCTATTTCCCAGATTTATTTATTAGGTGCATTCCGTAGATATGTCATGTATATTAGTTTTGTTTTGTTATCTTTGTATGTGTTACTGTGTGATGGTTTAGGAAAGCATCTATTTATCCCCGTCCCTACTCTGTGCCTAACCACTATATCCCTGGACCAGGAATAATTGGGGGGGAGGATGAAGGTTCGTTATATGGTTTACCTTTACGTCTAATCTTGGAATGTGTTTTCTTTTTAGATATAGATTTAACCCATAGTATCCCCCTGTGTTACTATAAACAATGTGGACAAAGCTGAACAAAGTAGTTCCCTCAACAAACACTGCTACTTAATATCCCTAGCCTCTTCCAACATATTATTTATACAATTACGGTATTGCATTTAAGGTACAGCATGTATTGTTTTTGTCTTGTGACTAATTCTTTCTAATAGTATTTTTAAAACAGCATATTAATATACATTCCTCAGTAAATTATAACAATATATGTACCATAGTAATATTGTTAAACAATCAATCTTGTCATTTTTACATTTTTCTTTCATTTGACTTCTTTTTCATCCCCTTTATTATTCAGATTTCGGCCTTCTTTGGTGCCTGTAATGTTTTTCCACATCAATCTGTGTGGGTTGTAAAATATATACTTGGCACCTATTTATCAGAGGTAGGAAGTATAGACAGAGACATAAAAAAAAAGCTTAGCCAAACAGTCCTTCTGCTATAGTTAACATATTAAGGCTATATTTACATTACCCCAAGATTGTTATGTTATTTTACTATTTTACTGAGATTACTTCTCTCCAGCATCTTTTAACACATTTCTAATATTTACATAAAACATTTAACAAATTTTTTTCTTTTTTTTTCCCAATATTAATCTATGAGCTAGCCTGTTTCTGACAGTTTATTTCTTGCCTATTATTTAAGGCTGGATTTTCATTCACGTACACAGTGCTGGGTGTACTGTTTTAGTGAATGGTTCAGTTCAACAGTACCTTATTTCTTCAAGGTTTTGCTTGCAGGTTGGTTGACATCTATGGTGCAGCTTTCTTCTTTTAGCTGGTGCAGATCAATTTTCGTTTTTCAGGCAGTAAAATCTTTTGGAGCTTGCTGAAATCCATTTTGCCTGACTGTTCTTAATGGATCCTCAAAATCGAAGGGGAACTGAATTTGCAGAAAAATGTCCCAGAAGGAGGCTCCTTCCTATATTCGCGCATCGGAAACAGCAGTTGATTTTTGGTTCCTACCCAGGCTGTACTTCCTTTTCCTGTGTTCCTCATAGCTCACATCATGGATTTAAGGGCCTAGACAGCAACGGGAAGCTTTCAGAGTTGGATCCCAGCTAGAGTGCTCGTAAATGGGGTCGTTTTTTCACCCAAGGGTCCTTTATCGTTTTTTGTGGATTTATTTCACATCTGAAGGTGGAATTTGCTTGAAAACAGCCAGGAATGTCTCTTTTGCCTTTTTGGGGTTAGTGACCATGTATTTAACCTCTTTGATGTAGAAGATTAACTGATTTGGATATTTCATCTGGAATTAGATTATTTTTCTATTAGGAACCTGCAGTATGGAGATATTAGTTGTCTTGCTTGTCTTATTTGTATTGGGAGGTCTTGAGCAAAAGAGATTTTATTATTATTCCAGGTGAGTGTGCCTTTTTTCTTTGCTGCCAGTATGATTTTATTTACATCTTAGTAGTTTAATATGTTAATATAGACAGGTCTTGGTTTCAGTGGTGTTTGCATTTCCCTCAGGGCTCTGTGGGCTCTCTCTATTGTTATTTGCTGCATTTCTTCAGGTTCCTCTAGCAGGGAATTTATTATTTGCTTGACTGTTGTTATTAGATTGTTATGAAGTACAGTTTCAGGTATTCCTCTGATGATGATATTGTTCCTTCAAGATCTTGCTTCCAGGTCTGTTATTTTTGCTTGTAAGTTTTGTATTTCTTTGTCATGGGCATCAGTTCTTTGAGAAATAGAGTCTATTTTTATTTCATTTTCTATTATTTTGGACTCAGATTTTTCCATTCTGGATATTATTTGGCTGAATGAGTCAGCAAAGGTTTGAAATTGTAATGATAAGTCCTTTATTGCTTGCTGGATAGGTAATAAGGCAGATTTTATGTCTTCCAGATTAGCTGGCTGGTCTGACTTGGATTTATTTGTAGTTTAGAGTTGTCAGTTTGTTTAGTTGTCTTTTGTCTTTTTGAAGTTGTGTCTTTCTCAGGTGAGGCTAGTCCCGAGAATTTCGTCTTAGTTATTGTTGTTTCCATATTATTTTCTTTTTTTGACATCTTGCTGTATAGTGTTTTACCAATCTTGCAGTCAGATGCAGGGCCTTAGTAGCACATGGCTTAAGCTGTTATTCAGAAATCTTAGTTAATCATGCTGTTTCTGAGCTGAATCTGTCACTTTTTCTTCCTCTTTTGTTTGCTGGATGATATTAGCAGTAAATATCTACAGTTATTTCTGTATTATTAATTCTCCGTTGCCTTCTGGGTTTGCTTTAATCCAGGGTATATCAGAGACCTAGGTGATAACAGTGCTCACAGAACAGCGGCCATTTTGAACTCCAAAGGGTTTCTTTTTTGATAGAACAGATTTTGTGCAATACTGCTCATATCAATCAAGTTAAATTAAAGAAATGAAATTCAAATGCTAACTGTAAATACATCAACATATTGTATATACAACTACTGTTTTGATAACAGTTTTTAAAACATTATTCATGTGTACTTTACAGAAAACCAGTGAACTGTCTTTCACTCTAAAATAATTAATCAGATCATTTAGATTTCAGGAAAAGAATGCCTGCAAAAAGAAGACAGGGTAATCTGACACTTTCATTCATCAGTATATCTCACAAAACAGCTATTTTATACCGTACTTTTATGTCTAATACTTTAATTTCTTGAAGCAGTCCATAAATGTACTGCCAGACTTATTTCTTAAGTAGTTGACCAGTGAACAGGAAAGTTGTAGCATCTTGGCAGTAAATCCACAAAAATGAAGTAGCTTTGCACTGCAAGCAGCAGCTTCCTGGTTCAGCTGCCCTTGCATCTGTGATGCTACTGTCATCATTGATTGGCTGAGGGGCACCAACAGATCTATCAGTTGTGTAAGTTGACCAATCATCTTCCTGGTCTGCCCCATTTCCTCCTTTTCATGCCGCCCTTCACTGCGTAAGCTCGTTTCACCTTCCATGAATATCAGAAACCAAGATAAAACAATTCAAAATTCACAGCAGCTTCCAAATAAAACTTATAATACACAAAATGAAGCAGCTTTTCAGGCAAAACAATAAAGCCCTGAGCAGGGCAAGCTTAGAAAATTGTGAAAAAAAAACACGGGCGGCTCAGCACATTTCAGTTCACTTTATTCCACAGAAACACAGGACATCAGTATTTTAACTTTATAATTTATTCTTTGTAGTCGAGTGTTTTAAGGATTTTTACTTAAAACATATTTTTATCCACACATATTTATTCATCAAACATTGTAACATTAAATGTGTTTTAATTGTGGCAACACAGAGAGATGCAACAAGAAAGGTTTTTGGTTTTAAACTAAATTAACCTTTCAATTAATTAATTAACCTAATCAATGTAATCAAGTGAATGATATAAAAGTACTAGTAGCTCGAACAGCCCACATCTGAGGAAGTGATTTTTTAAAATGAAAACGTATGGTGGAGAGTTAACGTGCTGTGTTTCTGTGGAATAAAGTGAACTGAAGTGTGCTGAGCCGCCCGTGGGTTTTTTACAATTTTATAAGCTTGCCCAGCTCAGGGCTTTATTGTTTTGCCTGAAAAGCTGCTTCATTTTGTGGATTACAAGTTTTATTTGGAAGCTGTTGTGAATTTTGTTTTGTTTTATCTTGGCAGTAAATGTCATACGATGGTCATGAAACAGTATGTTTACATCAGAAATGATTTATTAATTGTAAAGTTTTGCGGGGACTACTGCCTCTCATTCATTCCGACTGCTATCTGCATGCAGTTTTAGCTGTACTTTTGGTTTACACGTCATCTGATACAGAAACTCATTAGAAACTCTCATTCTCCATGGTCCAATTAAATACTGATATGCTTTATTCCTTTAATTAAACAGTTAAATGTAGTCTGAAGTATGTTTAAACTCTTCCCTCCATTAAGATAATTAACAGAAATACAATATTTTCCCTTGCAGTGCCGCGGTGGTGCAGCAGTAGCATTATTGCCTCACAGCAAGAGGTTCTCCCGTTCGAGTCTCGGCTGGAGTGCGGGGAGTGCCTTCTGTGTGGAGTCTGCATGTCCTTCCCGCGGTTGACTGGGCATTCGAAAGACATGCGTAAATGGGCGTGACTTCACTGGAGGTTGAACGTCGAGCTGGCACCTCGGCATTCGCTAAAATCTACTGCCAGTCATTAGCAGACCGGAGAACCGGAGTTCCACTGTGGCGACCCCTAACCGGGAAAAGCCGAAAGACAAACAACAATATTTTCCCTTGCAGAAATGCCATCAATGTTAGAATGAGTTCAGCTCACAAAATATTGTTTTCAGTTCCCAAACAGCCATAATCTTCTCATATATGCACTCAGCCATTGTCAGGAACAGATCACGTATATCACAATGCATAGACAACTTCTGAGGGGGCAGCACCTTTTCATTAAAATGAGAGTACGGACTGTGCAATTTCAAGCACAGCAATGTTTCTGCAGGGAGACTTTACCACCCTGAATCTCCCACAGCCCTGCTTCTTACCTTGGAGTGGGAGAAATACTTCATCATGATATAATCTCAGAATTATACATATCCCCCATTCAAACTTAAATTCTATTTTTTGTAAAAAATTCAGATCAGAAATTCCTGGAAACACCTCTGCACCCAAAAGATACCTGGGAAAATGAAATGCATGACTGCCAATACAACTGTACTTGCCACAGCAAATTTTCAGAGAAGAAATATGTAACTAAGGGAAGGTAAGAATCAATGTCTTGAGCTGCAGGTAATGCTGTGAAAACTATGAGTTTCACTCTACCTGTCTATTTACTCTTCTGGGTCTTGAGATCTCCGTATGTACTCAGAAACACGAGAGAGAGAGAGAGAGAGAGAGAGAGAGAGAGAGAGAGAGAGAGAGAGAAATCCAAAAAGCAGATTTTGAACTTTCCCAAAAGCCACAAGATAAATGATTGCAGTAAAACTGGCACCCACACAAAAATCCAGTTACAGATTTACAGGTTCCTATATATAAGTGAATTCAAGATTACTACATGGATTTTGTCCCATTGAACCAAGATGACCAGCCATTACAAACACTTTTAAAGCAGTCACCTCATTTTCAGATTTTTCATCCATTCCACTTACAATGTGCAGTGGGCTAAACACAAAATCACACGTAACAAACAGATCATTCTCATCCTCCTCCTATGTATTACACCTAGTTACTACTGAGTCAATAAAGTCAAACACTTCTTATCCATGTAGTCTATAATCGCATATGTCTTCAAAACAAGTATATCACATATGGTCTTCAAAACAAGTTAAGTCTGACATGACAATATTTTATTAAATATACAAGGCAGGAAACCCTTAGAAAAACAACACAAATTAAAAGGAAAAATACAGCTCCATTTTTCAAGGAAATACCACAGAAAAAGTGGTAATTTTATCAATCTCCATAAAACTCTCACAGATAAAAGATAGTAGATAAACATGTACTTAGCTTACATAATCATTCCACTTCCCCACTTATTAGGTAAGCTTCAAATCCAACTTATACAACAACCTATATTTTTATAACCTGGAAAGTAAGTACCATGTATAAATTTTATTCTTTACATTCATCTATTTCTTTATTTATTATTCATTAATTAATGTATTCTGTGATACACACTATTTTATTCAAGGTTGCAGGTGATTCAGCATATTTTAAAAGTCAGTGGCATAAGGCAGAGAAACAGACCTTGATGGGATGACAATCCATCACAGAGCATGCATTCATATACATGCACAAGTGTGCTCATGAACACATGTACACTCACACTTAAGTTGTATTTACACTTATAGGTGAACATCTGTGTCATTTTTCCTTTGGGACATGTGAAGGAACCAGATACTGAACAAAAATCAGTACAGACACAGGAAAGACATGCAGACTTAATGAAAAGACAACCCAGCAGGAGAACAAAATGCTGTGTGGCAACCTTTAGGCTACAACACCACTACTTTTCATCTGTTGTTGAACTTCATTATCGTTTTCACCATACTATATAATTTAAAAGACAGTTCTAATCATCTACCACCCCTTCTATTAAATATCTCTTCCACATAGCTCCTCAAAGCTATACATTTCATACATTCAGACTGGGTTATCTTATTAATACACACACACACACACATATATATATATATATATATATATATATATATATATATATATATATACATGTGTGTGTGTGTATACCTTATTGGATTCAAGTTAATTCATTTAACATAATTATAAGTACACATTATTGCCCCCTCTGATTTTTAAGACTAAGCATATTAGGCTACTGCTGTGTTTTATCTGAATGGCCTTTATATTCTCTAATATTATTAAAAATAAATTCTCAGGAAATGCAGAAAGTGTTACAATGGGTCTTAGTAAGTGCAAATATGAACTGCAAAAACAGATACAAACACCAGTCACAGTTTTTAGCATCTTAGCAAAGCCTTTCATCACACACGGTAGTGACTTTGGGGCAAAACATTTACAATTGCAAACAAAGTTTATAATCGGTTTTGGTACTCTTTTTCCAAAAGGTTTAAATCAGGAGATTAATACTCATGTTAGTTGAATTTGTATTTATGAAAAGTATTTATCAAATGGTATCTGGACATATTTGTTTATTATATTAACAGTATCATATGTATGTGTTTATTAAGTAGCACTGTTTGGATGATGGGAAAGGGTTAAGCATTTTCACTGCTTAATGGTTTAATTAATTGATGGTTAAATGTGCTTATTATATAAGATGTTTGTGCTGGTGAAACAGTTTTTCCCTTGAAGGCACCTAGCTGAGGTACCAGGAAGGCAGCATGAAAAAACAGCTTGGATTTTACACACCTACTTGGTCTCTGGTGCATTGTTTCATCTCCTTCAGCCTCATGGATTTGGTTTTCTATCTAAGTGCAAACATGAGGAAACACAGCTTCTTAATTGATTGTACTAATTAATGTTGCTTCCTACTACCACCTTTCTCACCAGTCTTCTTTGTTTTCTCACACTGCTTGCTTATATTTGCCAACAGATACGACTACCCTAAGCTTTTCCTACTTCTATAGCAGCAGCCATGTCTTTAGTTTTGAATCATTTACGTGGGTTTTTGTTTCTTGAATGGCATATTTTGTACATGTCTAGTGAATTTAAGCTGTTGTCATTTGAATCATTCCTCCAAAATTGTCAGATCCTGTCTTCATTTGTCCAACTGCTTGCATATCAGTCCTGCTTCAGACCTTTGCAACATCATTGATGACCTGTTATTGGGACCGGTGTCCTTGGAAACATGACTATGAAATATTAATGTTAAATATCCTTACTGACAGAAGATTCTAACCATAAAAAGCAAATGGAGGGATTCCTAAAAGGAAGCCAAGAGGTGAAACTAATTGCTTGCACACATTTTGGATATTAAAACAATGAAAATCATTAAATTTAACATGTCTGAAGCTGTATGTGTATGTGTGTGTGTGTGTGTGTGTGTGTGTGTGTGTGTGTGTGTGTGTGTGTGTGCATGCTACAAATGACGTATTGGGAGTATGTTAGAAAGAACATGTGTGTAGTATGTTGAAAGCATCTGATTAATACACTGGTTGGTGGCATTTTTTTGTGTTGCACCATCTTGTTGGGTTGTTGCTGATATTTCTTATGTTTCTACATCTTTAAAAGTAGGGCTCAAGAAAATTAGAGTAAAATTTGTAGAACTGTGCCTTTGAAAGAGAGAAATAGTAAATCTGTACATATATCAAAGTCTGACTTAGTAAGGTAGATCCAGTTGTGTTGAGTCAAATTATTCCTTATTTCTTTTCTTTTAGAATATTGCACTCTACCAGCATCCATTGATTTCTGTCTTGCCTTTTTAACGGATGGTATTTAAGTTCTCTCTCTTTATCTTTCTTTCCCCCAACTTCAGGATGGGACAGAATTTTAATTGGCGAGGTCCTTTTGAACCACTTTGTGCTGCAGCAATGTAAACACAATAAGCTAAATTCATGCACAATAGCAGATTTGAACAAAAAAGTATAAACAGTGGAACTCCGTGGGTTCTTAGAGTGGTATCCTTACGGGTCTTAGAGTGGTATCCTTACTCCACGGTAGTGATCTCAGTATATGTAAGTGGAACTCCGTGTGGTCTTATAGTGGTATCCTTACTCCATGTTAGCGACCTCAGTATATGTAAGCTGCAGAAATGCTAGGATACAGTCCCACCTTCAAGGGGTACAGTGTGCTGAACCTCCTGCAAAATAACTTAAAGGTATCTTGGCAAGTTGTGACACTTGCTAATATCATCTGCCCACAGCTTTCTGATCAAAGCTGTGTGTTTTGCACTTCTCCCTGGGTCACTGTACCCCATAGCGAGTCTTTTCTCCTATACAGCTGCAGAATGACTGCAGCTCTTCTGGTAATCTGAATGCTAATGAATGGCAAATTTATGTATACACGTGCATCACAGTAGCTTAGAAATCCTCTGATTCAACAATGCTGGAATCAGGCAAGCGGCTCAAAGAAAGATCTTCCAACTGGGACCATTGTCTTGTTTCACAGGTTATCACATCCTTAAAAGGAAATATATACTTTAAAAAACAATAATAACCTAACTATATTAACCCAAGTTATATTCACAATGTGCCTGAAAACTCCAGCATCTAGCATTGCAGATGTAAGTAGATAAAGCACAGACAGTCTGCATTTTGTAACTCCATGACAAAAGACTGAACTCAAACTTACCTAGAAATCACATAGAGACAGTGGAACCAGGTAATCTTGCACCCAGTATGTACCTCAAGACAGTGTGGTTCGGTAGATACATGTAGTGCAACACACAGATATTCCCCACGTCAAATCAGCACATTTCCCAGCAAACCTTTCTTCTGTTCTACTATCCAATAACAAGACTGAACCTGAAACATATAACGCAGCCTTACATACACACACACAGACTCACACACACACACACACACACACACACACACACACACACACACACACACACACACACACACACACACACACACACACAAAGTACAGGATTTCACTACATAGTCACTGCTGCTCATTTTGTTTTTACATTAAAATATATATATTTTCTGCTTTTTGCTGATATGTATGTGTGAGTGTGTAGCATGGTCATCTTCCTGCCCACATGGTTCAATGTTTTTATGAATGACATTGCAAAGACCAAGCCAAAGTCATTTCTAGTTCTAACCCCCCCCCCAGCCACTGAGTGACTACATTTCATACAGGCTTGTTATGCTCACAACACCTATGGCACAGGAAGGTAAGTATGGCAATTTAAAACACAAGCAATCTGTTGCATTTTTTTGTAGTGCACATTAGGAGAAGGTATGAAAGTACACTTATTTTACAATGCAGTGTAAACTATATTACTGCAACCAGTCATAATAAATGAATAATGACTAGTGACAATTGCAATGCGCTTATATCTATTACTGTTACCCTACTGCTACTCACAGCATGGACGGAAGGAAAGGAAGATAACAAATCAATAAAAACAAGAGCAGATGTCTTAAAACATTGTCAAGACAGAAGAGTTGTACAGAAGCCACCTAGGGTACTATGGCTTTGATACAGTGAAGGCAATAGCAGTATATCTTTAGCATGTTAAACATGGGAACTTTTTCTTTTTATTTTCTTCTTTCTTTCTTCTTTACAACACCCAGAACTATCTCTTTAAATTGCATCCAAAAATCTGGCTACTTGCAGACATAATGTTTCCTACCCTCTACCCCCAGAAAATCAGAAGTTGCATCTTCATTAATTATGGGACTAAGGTTCCCACCTTTTGCTATGCTAAAACCAGATAAAAGACACACCCCTTGCACTGCTCATACCTTGGCACGGCCCTACACCATTTTAACCCATAATCATACCCATGTTATGACAAAAATGCATACGTCATAGGGGAGGCACGTCCCCTTTAGCTGTTTTGTTCTTAGAATATCTCATACTACATTGCATCACCTTAGCAATGCTTTTTATGAAAAAAAACAGAGGTTGCTTTTTTACAAACTCTGGTATCCTGTTTATGCTGCTAAACAGAATATTGTAATTTGTAAAGTGCTTTCTGGGCTAGTGGGGAATCAGAGAAATAGGTAACAAGCTCCCTAGGATTCAGAAAGGCTTACTGTGAGTGGGAAGCCTTAACCCAGCCATTTTCTCACTCACAGTAAGACTTTTGTATTCTTACAAGGCCCTACTGCTGATGTTTCCCACTAGATGAAGCCATAGCACAGACAGTGGTCCCACGGGGAGGGCTGCATGCTGATGTGACAATCCAAGGGAGTGGTTAATAATAATTAGCTATGTGCTCTTTCCCAGAAATGGCAGCAGCTCCCAAATAAAGCTGCACAACTTCAACTATTGTATGAAAAATTCTAAAGCATCAAAACATAACAGGAATCCATTCACTCCTTTGGAAACAGTATGGGTTATAGGTAAGTTCAGTAAAGATGTAGGTGGTAGTGGGGTGTTTGTATGCTTGTATTTGTAGATATGTGTGGATGTGTCGGTAAGAGCATGAATGAAGCTGGATGAATGTGTGTGTGTGTGTGTGTGTGTGTGTGTGTGTGTGTGTGTGTGTGTGTGTGTGTGTGTGTGTGTGTCTGCCTGAATGGCCTCACTAGGAACATTACGTAATTGAGAGTCCTAAAGTGTGTGGGTGAATGGATGACTGCGTCTGTTAGTATGATCAGCTGGGGGGAGCTTGTTAATGGGTACATATATGTGTGAAAGTGTTGTATGTGTGGATGTGTGTGTAGTGTGTGTGTGTGAGTGACTGTGTGAGTTGAAAACACTACTGCTGTTTGATCTAACAATCTTTCCCATTGTGGCTATAGTTGTCTCTAAATTACATTTTCTTGCAGTGGTGTAAACTGACCTATGTTTGGCAGCCAATTTACATTAGTTTTGAGAAACTTGCTGAATCCTAAAGACTATTTTTTTCTTTATTCAATACCTTCTAGTCATTGAAATTGTCAGTAAACATGTGGTCAGCCATGTGGTCAGCAGGTGCGTCAGATGACAAGTTGGCAGTAAACATGACTACAGCAGGGTGATGACAAGCATGTGGTCAGCAGCAGGGTGGTTACAGAGTTCAGCAGTTGGAGTGGAGGGACTACCATGTTGTGGCAGCAGACATGTGGTCAGTGGTATGGTCAGAGTCAGCAGGACCAGTTAGCAGCAGGGCACACACAGGCAGCAAACATGTCAGCAGTGGTCAGCAGGGTGGACTACCATGTTCCTGATGACAGCAGTTTGGCAGTAAACAGCATGTAGTCGGGTGGGTGGACATGTGCAGTGCAGCAGCAGTGGTTTGGTCAGCAGGGTGGACAGCCATGTTCTGACATTATGTTCCATGACAAGACAATCAGTTTATAAGTGATGGTATGAATTACGTTCAGTATTCTAACTTATACTGGAAACATGCTTAATTACAACAATCAACATTCATTAAGTCGAACCAAAGCAGTGTTAAAATTAAATTCATAAGGTTGTCAAATATTTAAAATTACATTATATTTGGTCAGTATCAGTGCACTTGGAAATATCTCAAAATACAGAAACAACTGTTGGTCCTTCTGACATTCAAGCAAGTTATCTCTGTTGTCTTGGAATCAAATCCTTTTGAAAACTCTGGGAAATGTATTTTTCTGTGCTTTAAAGGTCATTGAAATGTTTGAATGTCTGGTAATCAATAAGGCTTTATACTCTAAAGCTGCAATTCTACTTTTAGACCATTTCAACATCCGTCAAAACTTCAAATGGATTACGGCTAGATTTTCTGAAATAAAATTTAGTTAATAAAAGGCTCAGCAAATAATGTCACCCAAATAATGTTTCCTTACAGAAAATAGGATATGGTGATATGAGCCAAGAAATCCCTTGTTTTTGAGGGGCAGAGTTACCCTAAACCCATCATGTGTGTACAGAGAGGGGAGGTGCTCCCAGAGTCCCACGGTCATTAATACTCTGAGAATATGATTTGTTGCTCATTTCCAGCAATCTAGAGATGAAAATGCTGGGTTTTTTGAAACAGGATTTTTTGTGCTCAATTTAACTCAAACTTGATAGTTATGTGACTGTGCAACTCATATCACCCATTAACCCTCAGTTGTATCAGCTGTTCTTTAATGCTCACAGCCTTTCCTAACATACTTTGAGCTACAATTGTAGAGTTAAAGCAAAAGTGTACCATATTTATTCACTGGAATAGAGTTCTGAATCACATGGACCTTTTCCAGACTCAGCCCTGTTAGAACTGTCTAGTTAATTCACTTGCTCAAAGTCATATAGCAGGCAAATGAAGGCAGACAATATGAAAGACTGGACCACAGAAAGCAGCTCCTTAATAGGTCATAGCCTTAAGCCACTCTGCATTAACTGCCACACAGTTTTTTATATATTTGTGTGTGTGTGTGTATATGTATATATATATATATATATATATATATATATATATATATATATATGGGTACGTGTCACTTCATCTAAAACCCATTTCACCCAAACTCATTTCACTGAGATCAAATCACCTAAAGTTAATTTCACCTAAAACTCATTTCACTAACAAGTAGTACAATAAGGAAAGTAAAAGGTATATGTCCTTTTCCTCACTGTAGTGTGATCCTGGAGTTATTATATATATTAAGGGGGTGAGGGGGTAGCCCCCCCTTTTTATTTTGGTTTTATGTTGTCTGGTTTTGCTTTACATTATTTGGTAAAATAATGTGCGCCCCACACCCCCCTTAATATATATATACAAACAGCAGGATCACACTACAGTGGGGAAAAGGACATACACCTTTCAATTGCATTAAGAGTACTACTTGTCAGTGAAATGAACTTTAGGTGATTTGATCTCAGTTAAATGAGTTTAGGTGAAATGGGTTTTAGGTGAAGTGGCACGTACCCATATATATATATATATATATATATATATATATATATATAGGTTCATAGGTTCATACTAGGCTATCTGCCCTAGGGCATTTATAAGCCTAGCCAGAGTGTGTGTGGCTTTCACCACCCCTTAGGATGAGAATACTATACCCATTAGTTTGCTGTGCCTCTGTCCAGCAGTGACACAGAGATGATTCCCGGGGTAAACCTACGATCTCCCATCCACTCGTCAAGATTTCTCTTGAACAGAGTCAGTGAGGGGCTCTGCCTCACATGGACTGGGATTCTGTTCCATAGTGTAGGGAGTCTCTGGGTGATGAATCTGTCCCTCCAGCACGTCCTATTTATATCTGTGTTGAGGTTTAAGTCTCTTGCTCTCGTGGCTCTGGTGGATTTGGATTTTTTGAGGTGTAGCATGTTCATTAATTCCGGGTTGGACATGGCCTTGTATGTCAGGCACAGATCACCTCTGAGCAGATGGTATGCGACTGAATAGAGCTGGAGTTTCTTCAGTCAGGCAGCGTATGACATATGTTTGAGCCCCTTTATCCTTTTGGTGAGGAACTTTTGGGGTCTTTCCAACTGCTGCAGGTGTTGGGTAAGGTACATTCCAAATGGGGTGTTGTACTCAATCATTGTTCTGATAAGTGAAGAGTACAGGGGTACAATGACCTCTCCTGATCTGGATGTGAATCCCCCTTCATGATCAGGTGGGCAATGTAGAAGGTCTTCCTAACCACTTTGGCAATGTGAGTGTCAAAAGAGAGGTTACTGTCAACTTGGGTCCCCAGGTCCCTGATAACTTCTTCCCTGTTTAATGGATTACCACCTATGTGGTAATTAGGGGTTACCTTGTTTTTCCCAAAGGGTATGACTATACATTTTTTGGCATTTAGCTTAAGGCCATGGCTCTGGCACCAGTTATCCATTTCTATGAGACCTCTCTGGAGGATGTCTGTGTCTGATGGAGTGTCAATTATGGTGCCCAGTTTGCAGTCATCTGCAAATTTTGTCAGCCACAATCCACCTATGTTTGCCTGCACTTCAGAAAAATAAATGCTGAACAAGAGGGGGCCCAGGACTGAGCCCTGTGGGACACCGCTCGTGACCGGCTTAGAGTCTGACATGGCACCAGCAACTCTAACCCTGTGGGTTCTGTCCTTGAGCCAGTTTGCAACCGATCTTGTGACATATGGGTTTACATCTAAGCTGGTGAGCTTTTCTATGATGCCCGAGTGGGGTATTGTGTTGAACACTTTTGCTAGGTCAAGGTAGGCTGTGTGAACTGCCTTACCCTCATCAATGGCCTTAGTGACTGTTTCAAAAAAGTCGACCAAGTTCAAGAGGCAGGATCTGCCCTTGACAAAGCCAAATTGGGTAGGATCCAGTGTCTGTAGGTCCCTAATGTCTTTATTTATGAGTTCCATTATGATCCTCTCCATAGCTTTGCAGACAAGGCTCGTCAAGCTTATGGGGCGGTAATTTCCAGGGTCTGTAGAAGCACCGCCTTTGTGGAGTGGGACCACAGTTGCCATACGCCATTCTTTGGGTACGTATCTTGTAGTAAGGCTAAGATTAAACAGCAGCCTTATGTGTGGGTTTAGTTCCTCATTGAGTTCATGTAGCACACAGCCGGGGACACCGTCCGGTCCCATTGATGCTGTGTTTTTTCCTTTAGAGAGAGCAGCTCTCACCTGGGCATCTGAGATGTTTGGGAGGCTAGACTCTGGTGTGATAGATATTTCTCCTTTTGGGGGGGAGGGAGGGGAGAAATTTGCACTGAACCTGTCTGCCAGTATGTTGGCAATGTCTGTGGGTTCAGCGATTTTTGTATAATTTTGGACTAATTCTGAGCATATCTGGGAGTTTCCACCCAGGTTTCTAACATAGCTAAAGAAGGCCTTATGATTGTCTTTTGTGTCTTTAGTGATTTTTCTATCAAAGTTGGCCTTGGGTGATTTTATGAGTGATCGTAGTTTTTTGCTAGTATTGATCAGAGATGCCTTCCCTTTTAGGGATTTTGCTCTGTCATGTAGTAGCTATCTCCTCTTGTTGTAGAGTTTGCTTATGGCTGGGGTCCACCAGACTGGGCGCCTGCCTTTGGTGGAAAGGGTCTTGATTTTATTAGGGATTGCTTGATCCATACATTCCTGGAGGTGCTCGTAGAAGGCATTTGTAAGGGTTTCAGCAGTGTGGGTTGTGGTTTCCACTGGCTCGGGGGCCTTGAAGGAAACCACTCCAGTCTTAAGAAGTATGAAGTTTGCTTTTGAGAAGTTCTTCACTGTGGTCTTTTTTGCTGGGGTTGGGGGCGGGATGTGGCTCTCCAGTGAGATTAATTTATGGTCTGATCTCACCAATGAGGGATATACTTCCGGTGTGGAGCATTTTGTCCCCATGTTTGTGATGATCAGGTCTAGTATATTTTCTCCTCTTGTGGGAATGGTGACTAGTTGTTCCATAGCATTTGAGTTTATGAACTCCAGG
>NC_056745.1:176525685-176585685 GCF_019279795.1 Protopterus annectens | reverse complement strand
AGATTTTAAATGCATGCAGACATAATTGGTGGAGGAAGGGATGCACAAAAATTCTTCAGATACATTTGTGAGTGTGGGAAAACTGGATTAGACATAGATTTTTTTGGAAAATGGAGTGATCAGTTGTCGGGCAGCTGAAGATCAGGCAGATTTACTAGTGAAATCATCACTTTGCTATGTTTCAGAGGAAGAGGATTGTGGCATCTATATGGAAAGTCAGTGATTTCACTATTTTCAAAAGACTACAATGGAGGGGAACAGATGGACATTTGAGAAAATGGTGACAGAAGAAAGAAAAGGGGTAGAGACTCGAATACCATCACTAATGCTAGGGTTGGAAGCAGATTTTGAATACTGGCTAAACACTGTGGTTTCTTGTTCCTGGTTAGAGGTAAAAAACATTTTATTTTAATCTGAAAAAATCATTGATGATTCATTTCCATACTGATGGCTCCAGGAAGGGGTCTGCCTTCTTCAGACCTTTGAGTCATTTTTTCATCCTAGGGAAGGTTACAGAACATATTTAGAGGGATATGATGTTAAAGTTCCTAAACACTACCTTAGAGATGAGATGTAGTCTAACATTGTGCAACAAAAGTGGATTGATCCAGCTGTGGGCCCGAGAGACCACTGAAATTCCCATCTTGAACTCTGTGATGTGGGTTACATTTCAGTAAGACCTTTGGCACTATCTAACGTGAAATTAGACAGGGAAGATATTAGGTACAAGGTACAGCTGTTAGAGACGGAACAGAGATAATCTTCAGTTATAGAGTAGTAAGGGCACCTCTTTGGAGAAAATCCTAATATCAATAGGGTGCTGCTCACCTTTAAGTAAGGGTTACTTCTTTTAGTAAGAGTCATTTATTTAAGTAAGGGTCATTTAAATAAGGGTCATTTCTTTAAGTAAGGGTCATTTCTTTTTACCATATCCAAGCAAATGCTTTGCTGGCATTGAAGAGAAGGATGAAACTTTTGTTGATAACATGTATATTAGTGCATGATGATAGAGTCCACTGTCAAGCAAGAAATAGTGTAGTTCATAGGACTGTTAGGTTTGTCATGACGGAGGGGGGATTATTGCACAAATATGCAGCATTCTACAGTTCACTGTGGAATGAACCTGAGGAGAACAGATGAAGAAATGGAACTGGGGCTATAATTGCCACGCAAAACACATTTTCAAAGCAATGGGACTTAGGGGAATCTAGGGCGAACAAGATGCTAGGAAACATTGCTAGAGTAACGGACTTGAGAGATGATCAAGTTATAGTCCCATCAGACAGGGCTGTGGTAAATCTGCATGTAGGATATCATACAAGGCTGTGGTAAATCTGCATGTCAGATATCATGCAAGGCTGTGGTAAATCTGCATGTAAGATATCATACAAGGCTGTGGTAAATCTGCATGTCGGATATCATGCAAGGCTGTGGTAAATCTGCATGTAGGCTATCATGCAAGGCTGTGGTAAATATGCATGTCGGATATCATACAGGGCTGTGGTAAATCTACATGTCAGATATACAGGGGTGAGGTAAATCTGCATGTAGGATATACAGGGCTGTGGAAAATCTGCATGTCAGATATCATACAAGGCTGTGGTATATCTGCATGTAAGATATCATCCACGGCTGTGATAAATCTGTATGTAGGATATCATACTAGGCTATGGTAAATCTGCATACAGGATATCATACAAGGCTGTAGTAACTCTCTATGTCAGATATCATACAAGGCTGTGGTAAATCTGCATGTTGGATATCATACAGGGCTGTAGCAAATCTGCATGTCGGACATCATACAGGGTGTGGAAAATCTGCATATCAGATATCATACAGGGCTGTGGTAAATCTGCATGTGAGATATCATACAGGGCTGTGGTAAATCTGCATGTCGGATATCATACAGGGCTGTGGTAAATCTGCATGTCGGATATTATACAAGGCTGTGGTAAATCTGCATGTAGGACACCATACAGGGCTGTAGTAAATCTGCATGTAGAATATCACACAGGGCTGTGGTAAATCTGTATGTCAGATATCATACACGGCTGTGGTAAATCTGCATGTAGGATATCATACAGGGCTGTGGTAAATCTGCATGCAGGATATCATACAGGGCTGTGGTAAATCTGTATGTCAGACATCATACATGGCTGTGGTAAATCAGCATGTAGGATATCATATAAGGCTGTGGTAAATCTGCATGTAGGATACCATACAGGGCTGTGGTAAATCTGAATGCAGGATACCATACAGGGCTGTGGTAAATCAGCATGTAGGATATCATACAGGGCTGTGGTAAATCTGCATGCAGGATATCATAAAGGGCTGTGGTAAATCAGCATGTAAGATATCATACAAGGCTGTTATAAATCTGCATGTCGGATATTATACAAGGCTGTGGTAAATCTGCATGTAGGATACCATACAGGGTTGTGGTAAATCTGGATGCAGGATACCAGACAGGGCTGTGGTAAATCTGCATGTAGGATATCATACTGGGCAGTGGTAAATCTGCATGTCAGATATCATACAAGCCTGTGGTAAATCTGCATGTAGGATATCATACAGGGCTGTGGTAAATCTGCATGTCAGATATCATACAGGGGTGTGGTAAATCTGCATGTAGGATATCATACAGGGCTGTGGTAAATCTGCATGTAGGATACCATACAGGGCTGTGGTAAATCTGCATGTAGGATATCATACTGGGCTGTGGTAAATCTGCATGTCAGATATCATACAAGCTGTGGTAAATCTGCATGTAGGATATCATACAGGGCTGTGGTAAATCTGCATGTCAGATATCATACAGGGGTATGGTAAATCTGTATGTAGGATAACATACAAGGCTGTGGTAAATCTGCATGTCAGATATCATACAGGGCCGTGGTAAATCTACATGTCAGATATACAGGGGGTGGTAAATCTGCATGCACGATATATTGGGCTGTGGTGAATCTGCATGTCAGCTATCATACAAGGATGTGGTATATCTGCATGTAGGATATCATACAAGGCTGTGGTAAATCTGCATGTAGGATATCATACACGGCTGTGGTAACTCTGTATGACATATATCATACAAGGCTGTGGTAAATTTGCATGTATGATATCATGCAAGGCTGTGGTAAATCTACATGTCGGATATCATACAAGGCTGTGGTAAATCTGTATGTCAGATATCATACAAGGCTGTGGTAAATCTGCATGTTGGATATCATACAGGGCTGTAGCAAATCTGCATGTCGGATATCATACAGGGCTGTGGTAAATCTGCATGTCAGATATCATACAGGGCTGTGGTAAATCTGCATGTCAGATATCATACAGGGGTGTTGTAAATCTGCATGTAGGATATCATACAGGGCTGTGGTAAAACTGCATGTCACATATCATACAGGGGTGTGGTAAATCTGCATGTAGGATATCATACAGGGCAGTTATAAATCTGCATGTTGGATATTATACAGGGCTGTGGTAAATCTGCATGTAGGATATCATACAAGGCTGTGGTAACACCCTATGACAGATATCATACAAGGCTGTGGTAAATCTGCATGTAGGATATCATGAAAGGCTGTGGTAAATCTACATGTAGGATATCATACAGGGGTGTGGTAAATCTGCATGTAGGATATCATACAGGGCTGTGGTAAATCTGCATGTCGGATATCATACAAGGCTGTGGTAAATCTGCATGTCAGATATCATACAAGTCTGTGGTAAATCTGCATGTAGGATATCATACAGGGCTGTGGTAAATCTGCATGTAGGATATCATACAGGGCTGTGGTAAATCTGCATGTAGGATATCATACAAGGCTGTGGTAAATCTGCATGTCGGATATCATACAAGGCTGTGGTAAATCTGCATGTCGGATATCATACAGGGCTGTGGTAAATCTGCATGTAGCATATCATACAGGGCTGTGGTAAATCTGCATGTTGGATATCATACAGGGCTGTGGTAAATCTGCATGTACGATATCATACAGGGCTGTGGTAAATCTGCATGTCGGATATCATACAGGGCTGTGGAAAATCTGCATGTAGGATATCATACAGGGGTGTGGTGAATCTGCATGTCGGATATCATACAGGGCTGTGGTAAATCTGCATGTCAGATATCATACAAGGCTGTGGTAAATCTGCATGTAGGATATCATACAGGGCTGTGGTAAATCTGCATGTCGGATATCATACAGGGCTGTGGTAAATCTGCATGTCGGATGTCATACAGGGCTGTGGAAAATCTGCATGTCGGATATCATACAGGGCTGTGGTAAATCTGCATGTCGGATATCATACAGGGCTGTGGTAAATCTGCATGTCGGATATCATACAGGACTGTAGTAAATCTGCATGTAGGATATCATACAGTCCTGTGGTAAATCTGCATGTGGGGTATCATACAGGGCTGTGGTAAATCTGCATGTAGGATGTTATACAAAGCTGTGGTAAATCTGCATGTCGGATATCATACAGGGCTGTAGTAAATCTGCATGTAGGATATCATACAGGGCTGTGGTAAATCTGCATGTACGATATCATACAGGGCTGTGGTAAATCTGCATGTCGGATATCATACAAGGCTGTGGTAAATCTGCATGTCAGATATCATATAAGGCTGTGGTAAATCTGCACGTAGGATATCATACAGGGCTGTGGTAAATCTGCATGTAGGATATCATACAGGGCTGTGGTAACTCTGCATGTAGGATATCATACAGGGCTGTGGTAAATCTGCATGTTGGATATCATACAGGGCTGTGGTAAATCTGCATGTAGGATATCATACATGGCTGTGGTAAATCTGCATGTCGGATATCATACAGGGCTGTGGTAAATCTGCATGTAGGATATCATACAGGGCTGTGGTACATCTGCATGTGGGATATCATACAGGACTGTGGTAAATCTGCATGTAGGACATCATACAGGGCTGTGTTAAATCTGCATGTCGGATATGATACAGGGCTGTGGTAAATCTGCATGTCGGATATCATGCAGGGCTGTGGTAAATCTGCATGTCGGATATCATACAGGGGTGTGGTAAATCTGCATGTCAGATATCATACAGGGATGTGGTAAATCTGCATGTAGGATATCATACAGGGCTGTGGTAAATCTACATGTGGGATATCATATAGGGCTGTGGTAAATCTGCATGTAGGACATCATACTGGGCTGTGGTAAATCTGCATGTCGGATATCATACAGGGCTGTGATAAATCTGCATGTAGGATATCATACAGGGCTGTGGTAAATCTGCATGTAGAATATCATACAGGGCTGTGGTAAATCTGCATGTCGGATATCATACAAGGTTGTGGTAAATCTGCATGTCAGATATCATAAAAGTCTGTGGTAAATCTGCATATAGGATATCATACAGGGCTGTGGTAAATCTGCATGTAGGATATCATACATGGCTGTGGTAAATCTGCATGTAGGATATCATACAGGGCTGTGGTAAATCTGCATGTAGGATATCATACAGGGCTGTGGTAAATCTGCATGTTGGATATCATACAAGGCTGTGGTAAATCTGCTTGTGGGATATCATATAGGGCTGTGGTAAATCTGCATGTAGGACATCATTCAGGGCTGTGATAAATCTGCATGTCGGATATCATACAAGGCTTTGGTAAATCTGCATGTCAAATATCATACAAGGCTGTGGTAAATCTCCATGTAGGATATCATACAGGGCTATGGTAAATCTGCATGTAGGATATCATACAGGGCTTTGGTAAATCTGCATGTAGGACATCATACAGGGCTGTGGTAAATGTGCATGCTGGATGCCATACAGGGCTGTGGTAAATCTGCATATCGGATATCATACAGGGATGTGATAAATCTGCATGTGGGATATCATACAGGGCTGTGGTAAATCTGCATGTCAGATATCATACAGGGCTGTGGTAAATCTGCATGTGGGATATCTTACAGGGCTGTGTTAAATCTGCATGTAGGGCATCATACAGGGCTGTGGTAAATCTGCATGTGGGATATCATACAGGGCTGTGGTAAAATCTGCATGTAGGACATCATACAGGGCTGTGGTAAATCTGCATGTCGGATATCATACAGGGCTGTGGTAAATCTGCATGTGGGATATCATACAAGGCTGTGGTAAATCTGCATGTAGGACATCATACAGGGCTGTGGTAAATCTGCATGTCGGATATCATACAGGGCTGTGGTAAATCTGCATGTTGGATATCATACAGGGCTGTGGTAAATCTGCATGTTGGATATCATACAGGGCTGTGGTAAATCTGCATGTCGGATATCATACAGGGCTGTGGTAAATCTGCATGTGGGATATCATACAGGGCTGTGGTAAATCTGCATGTAGGACATCATACAGGGCTGTGGTAAATCTGCATGTGAGATATCATACAGGGCTGTGGTAAATCTGCATGTCGGATATCATACAGGGCTGTGGTAAATCTGCATGTAGGACATCATACAGTGCTGTGGTACATCTGCATGTCGGATATCATACAGGGCTGTGGTAAATCTGCATGTAGGATATCATACAGGGCTGTGGTAAATCTGCATGTGGGATATCATACAGGGCTGTGGTAAATCTGCATGTTGGATATCATACAGAGCTGTGGTAAATCTGCATGTAGGATATCATACAGGGCTGTGGTAAATCTGCATGTGGGATATCATACAGGGCTGTGGTAAATCTGCATGTGGGATATCATACAGGGCTGTGGTAAATCTGCATGTAGGATATCATACAGGGCTGTGGTAAATCTGCATGTGGGTATCATACAGGGCTGTGGTAAATCTGCATGTAGGACATCATACAGCGCTGTGGTAAATCTGCATGTCGGATATCATACAGGGCTGTGGTAAATCTGCATGTAGGATATCATACAGGGCTGTGGTAAATCTGCATGTGGGATACTGTGCTCTGTTCTTCAGGTGTCCCAGAGGGCATGATAAGGATAATGGAGGCTGTGCAAACCACAAGTAGCAGAGATGTGAAAGGGCTGGTAAATGATGAGAAGCTTGTAATGTTTTACTTTTACTGAATCAGTTGTTGTGGAAGTGGAGAAGCCATGACTTATGAACTAAGTATTCTAATCCAACAGTGTACGGTATTTATCTGTGACACAAACCAGACACAAAATAATTTTACAGTAAACTCTCATTTAACCAGAGCTCAAGCAACCAAAACTCTCAAGCAACCAGAAAAAAAATTTAAGAAATACAGTACACTTTTCATCTGTTTTACTTTCTGTCCACCCCCCTCCCCACCAACAGAAACATACCTTACGTTTTTAGAGTTTTAGAGATTTAAAAAAGAAGATAGGAAAAAATTACCTCTCCCCAACCTAAGAACAAGTCAAACCAAACAACTAGTACAAGGTACATTATTAGTCAGGCCTATTTTTAATAGTAACTCTCAAGCAACCAGAAACTACAGTTATCTGGCATCTACCAAGCCCCATGCGTGCCAGTTACTGAGAGTTTACTGTATCTATTTCTTTGCTTTTTTTACGTTGAGTATTTTTTCCAATTCTCACTAATTTCAAAAGACTACATATTACCTACATGTCTAATGATCAGGCCATTAGATAATATGCACAGGTGTTTATGACTGGAGTGTATGGTAAGTGTTTTTCTGTGGTATTCCTGAGATACATTTTTATAATTTCTGTCTGTCTGTCTGTCTATCTATCTGTCTATATGTATATTTTTGTAATGTCAGTTCTATTTTTAATGTAAGTTAGTACTGTACTTATGATTTTGTTATGATTTGTGCTATCATTTTATTATATTTTAGTTAGTTTAATAGAATTAGATACATTTGTCCGTAATGCCATTTTCCAATGGGTCACTGCAGTCAATGTTCTATTTTAAGTTTTTTTTTTCTAGAGGTCGATTTTAAAGGCAGTCGACCAGATTCAATAAAGCCTACACGGTCTGTTTACACCATGTGCGTGTCATGGCAAGGCATGATGGACCTATTCAACAAACTATAAAGCAACCATGTAGACTCAGTGCTGATTTTCCCTGTGAATTTCAAAACCCGTTGGAATACAGGCATGGAAAGGAGTCTACCCAGAATCGATGTTAGCGGCTACTGTTGATTTAATGCAACAAGCTGAAGTCTATGTGGCTGCTGCTGCTGCTGATAGACCAAGGCCAAGGAGGAGAGTTTTTATAACCCATTTAACTTATCACAGTCTACATGATGTGAAAATTGTAGAGAGTAGCAGGGGTGATACAGACACACTATAGGAACTCTGCAACATCTGACATCCTGAAATCAGAGCCAGGGCAAACAGAGAGGTTTCACTGTATGTGCCATGGTACATACCATAATCCTGAGAAAACAGTTTCAGCAGGATCAACATAGGGAAGGGGCACACATTCCACCACCAATGGCAAGGTCACCAAAGCCACACGCAGGTGAGTAGTTGAGAGGGAACCAGCAGCTGTCCTAGGTGTATTCAGACATAGGTGTGCTCAAAATGCCCTCACACTGATTAAGAGACAACCCATAGCACACTCACTCCCCACCTAAGGGGCTAAAATCTTCTTCCTATGCATATACATACAGTAACATTGATGCCAGGCAATGCTCACAACCTTTACCTACTCATGTAATGGCTATTTACTCCTAGCGTCAGAGTCAGCCCTGAACTAAAATTGTTGCAACTGTTGGGATTTACAAGGTAAATGTTGAACCTGGAGCATATTGTTTAATAATACAAATGAATGGCATATCCTTGCATGTTGTTACTTGGTAATGTAAGTAAGTAAAAGGTGGGTGATTTGTACAAAAATGACCAACATGTGACAACAGAGACTTATATGTGACTTATGTGTGTCCATTATCAATATGATGAATGTTTTATGCAAAGATTAGATGTAGCTATGGGCAAAGCATGTGTCAATAGCTACATCAATATGGTCATGGCCTTTTGGGAAACTAAGAATATACTAGAGAGTGAGGCTGTCAAAGAGAATATTATATACTATAGAAAATTTGTAGACGATGTGATTTTGTTACGGAAAGGAAATGAGGGGCACACGCTAGTATGGATCTTCTCAGATTCACGGTTAAACAATCACATTCTAGTATTGACCTTTTAGATGTAGCAATCTCTGTGACTGCAGAGGGTGGTTTTAATACATGTGTTTATAGAAAACCCTGTTGGAAGAATACCAAATTACACTGTACTAATATGCACCCCAATTATATTTATAACAATGCGATTAAGGGTCAGTTTTTGGGAACGTCTAGGCTTCATACTAATGCCAGGGACTTGGATGCTGTGTTTGAGTTATTGAGTACTGAATTTAAAGACAAGGGCTATAAACATAATGAAGTTAATGGAATAATTCAAGAAGTAAAGACCTTGACAGATACTGCATGGAAACCCCCATTTTTCATTAGGAGATCGACGTAGTAAACATAGAACACAGACATACAATAAACTTAGAATTAACCTTACACACTCTTATGATATTAATTTAGTCTGTAAGGTTATAAAAGGAAATGGCCAATATTATTGGTAAATGAAGACATCAGGAATGTAGTTGTTGAAAAAGTGGTATTACCCTTTAAGAATAAACCAACCCTTAAACAATGGCTTTGATATTAAAATAATAACAGTTCTAGATTGAACAATCTCAATAAAAGAATAGTAACTTTTATGTGTTGCAATTGCAAGGCTTGCAGCTCGATATATCGAAAAAAATTTTTACACATCCAACCACTGAAATAAAATATTTTGTTAAATTTTATGCTGATCATAAGAGCAGGGACCTTGTTTATATAGCGATCTGTAACACGTGTCCCTGCTTTTATCTCAGCAAGACAAATCAGAGCCTAAATGGGAGAATTCTTGAGCATTTATGTGATATAAGGAGGGATGTGGAGATGAATGCTTTGAATAAACATATCAGAGCTCGCAATAGCCATGCATTTGAGTTTATCGTATTGCAATTGACCAATAAAAATATGAGAGAGATGGATGAATTAAAATGGATCATTACTCTGCAGGCAGATAAAGGCTATGGCCTTAACAATAGTGTTTCACTTAAACCTGCAATGAAATCATGTAAATTATGCTATTAATTAGGACTAGTAATGGTTGTCAAGGTGCTTTATAATTTAATTGTTTTAGATAACTGTTGTTGAAATTGTACAGTTATATAAGAAGCTGGCTTGGGTGAATTTTAATATGATCTGAATAAGTGCTTGTGACACAAAAGCATTCATCATTTATTATCTTAATAAAGACAACAACGTTTCTTTTAGTCTCGGTGGTTGACATTCATAGTTTTTAAGTATTAAGATTTTTAAGTATTAATATTATTGCTAGCCAAGAAGCCACCCTTATTTACGTTTAAACGCAGTGCGTGGCATTAGCACCACCACTCACTGCTCACACATGTAAACTCCTTGAACACTTCAGGTGAAGCCTACACAGAGTTTACGGAATCCCAGGGACTGTGTTTTTAAGGTGTTACACATTTTTGTGAAACTGAATTTTTTACATTGTTTCCAATGAAATGAGCAGGAAATGTGGTCTGTGTTTAATTTTACTTATATATTTATTTATTATTTATTGTTTTTTTTTTTTCATTTAATCTAAACACAAATTTTTTTTTTTTGGAGGTTGTTTTAATGGGCTAAACTATTCTGAAGTCCTGTATATGCCTGTGTTTTGTATGTGTAGTGTGTGAACTCTCTTTCATCAAATAGTATAAATACAGTGGCTATACATCTATCTATCTATCTATCTATCTATCTATCTATCTATCTATCTATCTATCTATTTTTTAATTGCTGTTTGTTTACTGGATAAGTGAGCTAGCTGCCTTTTTCAGCAGTGACTCACCGAGAGAGCAAAAACATAAGCATTATACACAAGGTAAATGTAATTGGCAAAATTAGCAGCAATAGGTAAGTAGTAGCCATACTAATTAAGACAGGTATAGAACTGAAAACAATGTACAGTAAGTATGAGAATACAAAGAACCTTTGAGCACAAGGTACATGCATGTAATCACATTTGAGAGCAATATACAAGGAAATTGAGTGAAAAACTATTTACAAATACACAGCAATGAATCGATCCAGTTCTAATATTCCTAAGTTAATAACAAATGAGATACATGACATTTTATCATACTCATAAAAAACTGGCAAACCTCAGTTCAGTTAATCATTTTCATGAAAGCATGTTTACAAGGATTCAATAAGGAAATGTTCATTGAGTGGTGATTTTAAGGCTTTTAATGTATGGTGGTTTTTAACTTCAGAAAAACGTGAATGAAAACTGAATGAAGGAGCAATGGGCCAACTCAGCAAACAATATAGACTATACAAACCAAAACTAAGAGTCCAAAAGGTAACCTAAAGAATGAAAAATAATTTTTTCAATATGAGTAATGTACATTATAAGACTTTAAAAGAACTTATTTCTTGTCAAAATGTGTATATACATCTAGCAGACAAAGGGGGAGGGATTGTTATAATGGACACCATCCAGTGTATTGATGCTATGAAAAATATGTTAAATGACCCCCTGACCTACTCTGAATGTGCTATATCTGAAGTAGATAAAATCGTTAGCAATGTGCATTCATATGTATATGATTTATTGATAGAAGGTGCTATAGACAAGCCGTTGCTTGAATACTTTATGGTTGATCATCCACTCATACCACTTATATATGGGCTACCCAAAATCCATAAATCTTTGAATCACCCCCCCCTCCCCCCCATGCGGCCCACTGTCTCAGGGAGGAGTTGCGTTACTGAGACCTTATCTATTTATGTTGACAAACAATTACATCCAATTGTTGACAGAATAAAAACTATTATTCAGGACACTAGGCATTTTTTGAAGAATATGTCACAGTGGGAAGAAGTTAATGATATTGAAGAATATTTTTTGTCACCATGGATAAAATGCCCCTATCTACTGTCATTCTGAATGTTGAAGAGATTGAGTCTATTAGACTTTTTCTTGTCAGCAATTCTACTTATACTTCTGACCAGGTGTATTTGATTTGCTTTCTACTAGACATTAATTTTATGAGCAATGCTTTTTTGCTGAGCAATACTGTGTGCATAAAGTGGGCATAGTGATGGGCACCATGTGCGCTAATACCTATGGTAATATGGTGTTGGCATAATGGAAGTCTGAATTTGTCTTTAATGAAAGAAATGGTTATCATGGTTTACTCCTGCACTACACTAGGTTATAGATGATGTCTTTTTTGTTTGGGCAGGATCTGTAGAGTCATTGCATGATTTTATTAATTGCTTGCATAGTACTACTGATTGTTTGAAATTTACTTTTGCATAGTACTACTGACTGTTTGAAATTTTCTTTTAAGTTCTCTCAAGATGAGTTAGATATTTTTTAGATGTCTGCATAAAGAAGACTGCTCATGGGATTAATGCAGTTATTTATAAGAAAACATGCAAGAAGAACAGTGTGTTGCATGCACGAAGTATGCACCTAAACATTTAAACAGAAATGTAATGAAGAGGCAATTCAATAGGAAAGTAAGGCTACATAACAGGGACAGTGATATGTACTCTTCATTTGATACTCTAACTGAAGAATTTCACCAGTGAGTTACTTTCATTCTGAGATAAATCAAGTACAGAATGAAGTATTGTCTTGTCGTCAGACGAAAGCTAAACTACGTAATGAAAGCATTGACTATCAGATGAAAATAAGGCCGATAATGTTAACTCTGTGAGGCTGTGTTTCAACTATTCCAATAATGTGCACATTTGTTATACTATTAAAAAATTGGAATATATTGACTTCAGATGCTAAATTTAGAGACATCATTGGGAATGAACCTAAATTTTCCTATAAGAATTTTAACTCATTTAAACCTGTTACAAGAGATGTTACATCTAAGTCAGGCCTTAGAGGGACTTTTAAATGTGGAGGGTGCAATGTTTATAATTATATTAATGAAAGTGATTATCTTATACATCCAGTCACTGGTCGGAAATATAATTTTGATTTTTATGCTGATTGTAGCACACAAAATATTGTTTATTTTGCGTGCTTTAATGTATGTAACAACTATTATGTTGGAAAGACGAATCAATGTTTTAGGGACAGATTAAGAGAACATCTGTATAGTATGAGTAGATGTGACACCAGAAATGCATTGGGTAAACACGTGGCTAAGGAAGGATAAGCACATACATTTAAAGTCCTTGCACTTGAAATGTATTTACTGAGTGGCAGGGGAGGTGATGTTAAAAGTAGTACTGAAAAACTTGAGAGTAAATGGATACTATTGCTTCAAGCTACAAGAGGTAAGGGACTCAATGAATATGTCCCTTTAAAACCTGCTCTAAGATCACGTGATTTGAGGTGCTAATTTGGAATTATCTAAGTGTTGATACTCTATGGATTGTTAGATCTGTTGAAGCACCAATCACTCATCATTTTACTGTTTTTATTGTTTTTTACTAATTACATTTTTGCAAACCTTTCAGACTAGCTGACTCTTAGTTTTGGTTTATATGGTTTTTAACTTCATTACGTGTGTGATACAGACTGACAGAACCCAGCCTAGGAAGGCCCATTGCTCCATTACTGTTTTGAATTAGCACTAGGTAGGGTTAGGTTTCCGCTTTGGCTGTTTCTCAGAGAAAAGTTTTGATCTCTAAATGGAAGTTTTATTCTCAAAATGGGCAGTATCTGAAGAGCAGTGTATTCAGAATAATGGTGGTCCTGTTACTTACAAGCAGTCATTTGGAAGTCCTGTAGTAATTTGCAATAATGCACAAGTCAGTCAATAGTACAAATTTCCATATTTTATTCTTGTATTTTATTCTCTGCTACTTATAACCTCTAAGTATTACAGGAAAAATACATAATAAAGATAGGCCATATTCTAGTTTAGGTAGAAAGACAGTTATTGTAAAATCAGTAGAGGCAGAAGGGGAGAGTAGATCTGTAAGTCCGCAGCACAGCTTTAATTGCGTTAGAATTTTTTAATTTATTTTGTGTGTATGAACAGTAAAGAATAGGGATGCATCTAGTATGAGACCAATGTATTTCTGCTTAGTAATGTTAGAGATGATGATGCCACATACATGTATATATATTATATGTGTGTGTAAATAAATATATCTTTATTTATTTTATTTAGAACACACTAAAGCACCCGATACTGGGATTAATGAACTCCACTCTAACACGAGTATAAAACACCAAAAATAAATAGCGTAGAGTCCAAAACATGGCCAAATCATAAGATTTGAAACTTTTTATTGTACAAGGTAAACGCTTTCACGAGACCATGCTCATTTCATCAAACCTTATAAACACTTACAAACATTTTGCAGCTTATAAAAGACAAATCAACCAATTACAACACTCATATGATGACATGCCCACTTTAAAAACATCTTTTTTTAAAAAACGTCAAAACAACATATACAAAAACTCTATGACTATAATGCCTAACATATGTATATCATATGCAAATGTTTACATATAAAAACAAGTATAGATATTCAGAATATAAAAAGTAAAGGTATAAAAAACAATTTCCTTGGACACAGTACTCATCCATAATTGCTAAAAAGGGGGCTAGCTTCTGAAAAAAATCAAATCAATATGTGAAATATAGGGGAAAAACAATCCAAATAAGGTAAACTAATCCAATAAACACAATACTGAGCAGTGATTATTTAATAAGGGGTCTGGCTTTCAGGACTGGTTTTAAAGGGACATATCCATTTAAACCCATCTCCGCATCTGCTCTTAATATAACTATCCACTTTGCTGCATTGGCCTCTGCAATATTACGGAGATCTCCTTTACGATGACTATCCCTAATCTGTTCAGTTACCATGAAGTCAAATTGATGTTCAGTCGTACTATTGCTAACATGTTTCACAAGAGCATTATTCTTATTCCGAATGCTAATATTATAAATATGTTCCCTAATGCGGTCCTTAAGCCTCCTGTTAGATTTTCCAACATAAAAGACATGGCATTTTCAGTGGAACTTCTTCCAATGAAACAACTTCCATTAAAGGGAATTCAACACTACAGACATTAGCCCAAAGGAAAATGACATCTGGTGGCATTCTAAAAGACTACAGCATTCTGCACAGTGCACAAATGTCTGACAATTAACATCTAAAAGATGCACCAGAGCCTACAAGCCCCTTCCACTCTGCCCAAGGCAAAGAAACAACTTATAGTAACAGGATGTAGGGCAGTTACCAGAATGACATCCAGGTAATTAAATAGATCAAAAGATAACTTAGCAAAAATTCTGCACTCTGGTGCATAGGAAAGTATTCAGAGGAAAACCTCACCTTCCATTTTTCCCATGCATTTTCTAACTACTTTAGTGATATAACTCCAAAATAACTGCTTCTCACAAAAATGATATATTTCCCAAATGTGGTGATCTAAGCTTAGAAGGACTGGTTTGAGACAAAAGACCCCTTCTAGCTTTCAAAAAGCTGTAACTGGAAATGGCCTATCTGCTTATCACATATACCATTACTTGCGATCCTGTTATGGTAATACCATAGCAAAGCTGACAAATAAGTGTCTGTAAATTATCTTGTTATAAGAAAACTATCATTCAGTATAGTAGCCTTGTTCTTCCAAGATATCCCTATTATATCTGATAGAAGCAGTCTCCTATAACGCAGTTACTTGAAAATGTGACTTGATAAAACCTTATAACTTTTCTCTGGGAACTACTTTGTTATTTCAGGTGGGAAAATGGGCAGACACTGCCCTCCATCCTCTTCCTACATACACGCACACATCCCAACACTCCCACATACACTCACACTTAAACTCACAATGAATGGATTCTCAGAAGAAAGTTACGGGATCTTCCTCAAACCACATTTTCTGGAAGGTATCTCAAATCTGCAGACAGGGTAGACATAAAATGACTGCAGATGTTGGAGGCTTCTAAATGGATTTATAACCATTCTCCAGAGAGCATAGATAGCAGATACTGACTTCAGGTTACTAACCGTGAGTAGATCAAGTTCAAAGGTGCTTATAGGAACATCCATAGAAAACAAATCCCAGGCAACTAGGAAATAAGAGAGGATGACACTTCTAAAATTACTATAAATAATGGATATTATACTTGGGGATCCTACAGAAAACTGTAAGCTTGGCCTGAGGAGCATAAGTAGTGTGAAGGAAGGGAGGGGAAGCCCACCACACATCTTCTGGAAGAACAGACATACAAGGATTGCTGTAACATTAATTCATTAGGAATACACCATAGGTGCAAAGGCAGGTATTAGGCTATGGCCCAAGGGTCTAAGTAAGCCTAGCCAACTAGGTTCCCTGGCTTACGTCACCCAAGAAAGTTATTTTCCTGTGCCCCTGTCGAGCAGAGCTACAGAAGTGATCCCTGGGGTGTATTTCCTATTTCCCATCCACTCATCAAGATTTTTCTTGAAGAGTGCTAATGAGGAACTTTGCTTGACATAGATGGGTAGCTTGTTCCAGAGTATGGGAAGTCTCTGGGACAGGAATCTATCCCTCCAGCATGTCCTGTTTATTGTGGTGACAAGGTTCAGGTCCTTACAGCGTGTAGCTCAGAGGGATTAGGATTTCTTTAGGTGTAGCATGTCCAACAGCTCTGGGTTTGACATAGCTTTATAAGTTAGGCAGAGATCACCTCAGAGTAGGCGATATGCTATGGAGTAAAGCTGGACATTTTGAGATGGTCAGTGTAGGGCATCTGTTTGAGGCCAGTAATCCTTTTTGTGAGGTACTTCCGTGGCCTTTCCAGCTGCTGCAGATGTCTTGTGAGGTACATTCCAAAAGGGACATTGTACTCTATAATGGGTCTAATGAGTGTCGAGTAGAGGGGAACAATCACCTCTTTTTTTCTGGATGAGAACCCTTTTGTGATGAGGTGTGCCATGTAGAAGGATTTCCTGACTACTGTGGTGATGTGATTATCAAAGGAGGGACTACTGTCCACCTGGGTCCCAAGGTCTCATCACACATTCGACATTAAGTAGACTGCTGCCTATGTGGTAGTTCACAGGTACAGAGTTTTTACCAAAGGGGATGACGATGTACTTTTTGGCATTGAGCTTGAGGCCGTAGCTCTGACACCAGGCATTTGTCTCAGTGAGGCCCTTTTGTAGGATGTCCACATCATTTGGGGGCTAGACTATGGCTCCTAGTTTGTAGTCATCTGTGAACTTCGTTAGCCAAAGGCTTGTCTATGTTAGCCTGTACTTCAGAGAAGTAGATACCAAACAGGAGAGGTCCCAGGACTGACCCTGTGGTACTCTACTTGTCACTGGTTTGAAGTCAGATTTGGAGTCTGCAACTTTTACAGTGTGGGTTCTGTCAGTGAGCCAGTTGGCAACCCATCTTATGATATAGGGATTTATACCTAGTTTAATGAGTTTAGCTATAATTCCAGAATGGGGGATGGTGTTGAAAGCCTTGGCAATGTCAACAAAGGCTGTGTGAACCATCTTACTCTCATATATAGCTTTGGTAACTGCATCAAAGAAGTCGATCAGGTTCAGGAGGCATGATCTGCCTTTCACAAACCCAAACTGGGTGAGGTCCAGAGTTTGAAGGTTACCAATGTCTTTGTTTATGAGTTCCATGATGATACGTTGATACGTTCCATGGCCGTGCAGACCAGGCTCATCAGTCTAATAGGGCGATAGTTCCAGGGATCAGTGGTGGCTCCCCCTTTGTGGAGTGGGATAACTTTTGCTGTGCGCCATTCAGTGGGCACAAAGCCTGATGTGAGGCTATGACTGAACATGGTGCTTAGGTGGGGAGATAGTTCGTTCTGAAGTTCATGTAAAACAAAGCCTGGGATGTTGTCCGGTTCCATGGATGCTGTGTTTTTGGCTTTAGAATGTTCAGCTTTTACCTGCATAGTTGTGATTATAGGGGTTCTGCATTCTTCCTGTATAGATATGGGCCCTTTAGGGGGTGAGTGGGGGGTAAAGTTAGAACTGAACGTATCTGCCAGGATGTTGGCAATATCAGTTGGTTCTGTAATTTTCATGCCATTGTGCTGTAACTCAGAGCAGATCTGGGTGTTGCCATTGAGATTCTTGACATAGCTATAGAATTGTTTGTGGTTGTCCTTAGAATCAGTATTGATTTTGTATTCGTAGCTAGCTTTGGAGGATCTTATATGGGATCTCAGCTTTTTACTGAGGCTGACCAGGGAGCTCCTCCACTCATGGGATTTTACTCTCTTTTGCAACAGTTTCTTCCTTCTGTTGTAGAGTTTATTTATAGCAGGGGACCACCAGATTGGCTTCCTTTTTTTGGAGGATAGTGTCTTGGTTCTGTTTGGGATAGCACAATCCATGCACATTTGTAAGTGCTTATAAAGTACATTTGTGTAGCATTCAGCAGTTGTAACTGTATTGTCCATCTGCATGGGTGTCATGAAGTTCACCACTTCTGTCTTAAGAAACATGAAGTTGGCTTTGGAGAAATTTTTTACCTTGGTTTCCTTAATGGGGGGTGGGAGCGAGATGTGGATATCTAGGTTGATTAGCTTATGGTCTGATCGGACCAATGAGGAGTTGACTTCAGGTGTGGAACACCGGTCACTCATGCTGGTAATGACTAGGTCTGGGATATTGTTGCCCCTGGTGGGGGTGTGGATAAGTTGATCGAGGGCACTGGAATTTATGAATTCCAGAAAGCGTTGAGTGAAGGAGTTGGTACATGAGTAGTTTTCCCAGTTAATGGTGGGGTAGTTGAAATCGCCCATTATTAGGGTGTTTAGTTGAACCATAATATTTTCCAGTATAGCAAGAAAAGAGGAGTGGGAATCCTGGGGCATGGTGGGGGATCTGTAGCAAGCTACAATTTGGATTGCAGTTTTGCCCAGAGTTAGTTGCACTTGGATAACCTTGGATGCATTATGCTGAGCAACTTGCCTGGAGGTGTGAATATCCTTAATGAATATGGACACACTTCCACCTTTGGTGTTCCCGTCCAGGTTATAGGTTCATAGGTTCATAGGTTGGTACTAAGCTATCAGCCCTTGGGCCTATACAAGCCTAGCCATAACAATTCCCTGGATATTTCTTCCCATAATATTTACTTCCCTGGACCCCTGACTAGCAAGGCAACTGACGTGATCCCCGGGGTGAATTTCCTATCTCCCATCCAATCATCAAGGTTCCTTTTGAAGAGGGCCAAGGAGACGCTCTGCTTGACATGTATGGGCAGTCTATTCCAGAGTATGGGGAGTCTCTGGGTCAGGAACCTATCCCTCCAGCATGTTTTGTTCATTGTGATGACAAGGTTTACATCCCTGGAGCGTGTGGCTCTGAAGGATTGGGATTTCTTTAAGTGGAGCATGTCCAACAGCTCAGGGTTTGACATGGCCTTGTATGTTAAGCAGAGATCACCTGTGAGTAGATGATATCCCATACAGTACAGCTGAAGTTTTTTTAGACGGTCATCATAAGGCATCTGCTTTAGGCCTGTGATTCTTTTACTGAGGTATTTCTGCAGCCTTTCCAGCTGTTGCAGATGTCTTGTGAGGTACATACCAAATGGGGCATTGTACTCTATAATGGGTCTAATGAGGGATGAGTACAGTGGGACAATGACCTCCTTTTTTCTGGATGAAAAGCCCTTAGTGATGAGGTGTGCCACATAGAAGGATTTCTTGACTGTTGTGGTGATGTGGTTATCGAAGATGAGACCACTGTCCACCTGTGTCCTTAAGTCTCTCATCACACTTTCGATGTTTAGTGTACTGCCACATATGTGGTAATTCATGGGTATATGTTTTTTCTCAAAGGGGATAACTATACATTTATTGGCATTAAGATTGAGCCCTTGGCCAAAAAGTGTGGCATGAGTTATAGCCTGGTAAGGCAGGGGTGTTCTCTGGAGCCTTGAACTAGGTCTCGGTCATTGCACAGATATCGATGTTCTCCATTTTAAGGAGTGCCTCAAGGGAGTGCATTTTGAGATTTAGACTTCTAGCACTGAGTAGCATTACCCTCAGTTTTTGCTTGCTTGTTCCTGTTACGGTGGTGAATTTGTCATTTGAATCTTGCATAAAAAAGGCACTATAGGGGTGGGAAGAGCCTTAGCCAGTATCCGGAATCCCACGGGCGACAGGTGCAGGCCATCTCTGGCAAAGCATTGTGGTCTGTCGACCATGTTGTTTCAAGCAGACAGATACTGGATACCCATAAAATGACACCAGAAGCTTAGCCGATTGTTGAAGTCAATCATTTTGTCCTTGTACTGCGGTATCATTCTGGGCAATGGCAGGATGCTACTCAGGGCTAGGCTCATACCTGCCAGAGCTACAAGATCGGAGAGCTCGTCCATGTCTCTTTTCATGTAGTCCAGGGAGGTACGTCTCAGGTCGTTCACAACAACATAGACAATGATGGAGTCATATTTGTACTTGTTGTGGAGTGACCTGAGTGCGTGGGTTATGTGATGGATCCTGGCACCCAACAGGCAGCTAACAGTAACCTTCTCCTTATTTAGCCTGGTGAGTGGGACATCAGTGTGCCTGACTATAGAGTTACCTATGACTATTGTGTTGGGTATGTTGTTTTGGCTTATGGGCTGTGGTTGAGAGGCACACTGAGTCTGTGGGCTATGTGTCATTTGGTTTGTGTTGGGGGGTGGAGGTTGCTTGCATTTCTGCTTTGGAGGTCTCTGTTGCTTGAGCAGATTATTACTGAGGGCCTCTGTGAATGTTTTTGTGTTTCTTTTTGTGGATTTTGATGGTGTAGGTTTAGTGGGACTATGTGATGAGTGTGGTGCGGTGCAAGTGTTTACCTTCTCCTCTTGACTGTCAAGTTGAGTCTTGGTTGGAGAGAGCTTTACCTCCAGTTTGGCTAGATAAGTGCATCTCTCACAGGTTGTAGTGTTGGGTGGTAGGAGGATAGGGTTGTCTGTGTACATGAGGCAATTGCTACATTGGCCCAAGATGCCCAAATTCACCAAAGAGAAGATCACACAGTGTGACCTCTGCTGTCATGCAGATTTATACCGCCATTACAGTCAAAAAGCTACTCCTCTACCATCATAAGATGTTATGACTTCATCAGCAATATTATCTTGATGTCACTAACTATGAGTGGTCAGCTTTGGCAATTATGTTCATAATGCGTGTCTTATCTGGAATTCAACTGTATTAATTCTAGAAAAGAAACATACAAATCATAACAAAATATAGTAAATGATCAACAGGAAGCACAGCAGATCAAGAACACACACACACACACACACACACACACAAAACCAAGGGTAATTTACAAGATCACCATTTCACCCAAAATGCCTTTGGGTTGTGGAAAGAAACTGCAATACCTGGTGAAAAGCCACATAGATACTGAGAGAACATGCAAACTCCACAAAGAAGGTACCCCCACTGAGAACTGAACTGGAGAAGCAAATGCTGTGTGGCAGCAATGCTACCATGCACTACTGGGACATCTTACAGTTTTTCATGTTGATTACCAAAATTAATTGTTATTTATAAAATGTTTCTACTATGAAGTAGCATAGGTAAGTTTCATGCAACAAAAACAAACTGAATGTCCATCATCAGAGTCACTGGCTGTTTGTTCCTGTATGAGTACTAACAGATGAGACAAGATATACACTGTAGGAATCTAAAGTAAAAATTTCTTAGGAAATAAATATGAAAACAGCCATTTTAAGCAATATTACCCAGAGCACACTGGAAATTAACAATGCCCACAGGGCCACGTCTGATGGAAAGCTACAATGTATAATGTGCTCAGGTTCCAGGAAAAACGAAAAGTAAACTGCCACAAAAAATAGTTGTACAGTTCGGTACCAATAAAGGCTCTCTTCCAAAACCACACAGATTCGAAGCCACACTCCACAAATTCCACTCGTTTTTCAACAGATAAAACACAGATTTATTAAACAAATAGACCTCAGTGAAAATAGGATTTAGCGCTTTCGTCTCCACACTGGAGACCTCTTCAGAATCAATTAGAAGCACCTCTCCCATTCCTTTTATACATCCATTGGAGAGTACTAATTAAACAATAATACAATTAATCAATTAAATAATTCCAAAAGTACATATTGATACATATTAGTGCATATTAATGCGTGTTAAAGTGCAGTTGGAGTCAGAAAGTGTCAGTATAATTTGTAAATATCTTTGTTTGTATATTTGCATATATGTAATTTCTTTGTGAAATTGATATGATACAAAATATGTTTCAAAAAAGAGGCTACCCTTTTGAGTTAACACAACCCATCAAAGAATATGTGGTGGAAAGATGGGGTACTACTTACATTCCTTTATTAAACAATGTTAATAACAATAACAACACAAACAATACAATAGATGTGGTGAGTTATGGTAATGGAGTTCCTCAACAGGTGAACAGTAAACGTTCATTGCCCTATATGACCCTTACCTACTACAATGGTATAGGATGGCTTAAAAAATGCATTAACGAGACCTGGGAAATATTTAAAGCTATGCCCACTCATATTATGGTTTTCCAAAATAAGTTGACATATAGTTTTAGGAGGAACAATAATTTGAAGAATATTCTGGAGAGCAGAAAAGATAATAATGAGAGTGGAACTGTTTCAAAGAAAAAGGGCACTTTCAGATGTGGGAGATGCCCACAATGTCCATTTATAGCAGGTGAAAAAGAACTTTTAATTCCCACATTAAGAACAACATTGAGGTCTAAAAAGTATAGTAGTTGTTACACCAAAGGGGTGGTATACCTAGCCTATTGTAAATTTTGTTGGGCATACTACATTGGCAAAACAGAACGACATCTAAGGAAAAGAATATATGAACACATGAGGTATATCAACCGGAAGAATGAAAATAATGCACTTTTCAGACATTCACAAACATGTCATGAAGCTAATTATAAGTTTTGGGTCCTTGAAGAAGTTTTACATTCTGAGAGAGGTGGTGATTGGGAGACCAAACTAGCATATAGAGAGATGATATGGCAACTCAAACTCGATGCTTGTAGTGGGAAGGGTCTTAATGACCATATTTCAATTACACCAGCCCTAAAAATCTTATCAGGAGACCCCAAGAGACACAAATCTTAAAAATACATCAAATACACCTCTTAGTGTTTAGAAAATTCATACTAATATTTATGTTGGTATTTACGTACCTTAGGTTTTAGAATTTTTAATACACATTATTTATTTATTTATATTATATATCCACCCTATATCAACTTTACATGTCTTAAAATTTTACGTTTTGAACATTTTAATGTCTGCCTCTGTGTATAGTATTTGTAAGTATATTCAACATTAAATGTCAAAAGCATATGGATATTGAATATGTATATAATATTTATATACATATACATATATTCATATATTTATTCACCTTTACACATAAGTGTTGGTGCATCATGTGTAATATAACACACTAATTATATTTAATATTTAATATAAAGATTATTTTTATAGTGAAGGTATACATATATATATATATTTTTATACACTTTAAACATTTTTATAGAGAAGTCATACATTTTACACATATATTTACAAATTATATTGACACTTTCTGACTCCAACTGCACTTTAACATGCATTAATATGCACTAATATGCATCAATATGTACTTTTGGAATTATTTAATTGATTAATTGTATTATTGTTTAATTAGTACTCTCCAATGGATGTATAAAAGGAATGGGAGAGGTGCTTCTAATTGATTCTGAAGAGGTCTCCAGTGTGGAGACGAAAGCGCTAAATCCTATTTTCACTGAGGTCTATTTGTTTAATAAATCTGTGTTTTATCTGTTGAAAAACAAGTGGAATTTGTGGAGTGTGGCTTCGAATCTGTGTGGTTTTGGAAGACAGCCTTTATTGGTACCGAACTGTACAACTATTTAATGTGCTCAGGTTATTAATTACTGTACAGTGTAACTCATACAGTTTAAGCTATAATCAGGTCATGCCTAGTTAAACCAGTGGTCTTCTTTGAGAAGGCTAGTATAGCTATGGATAAGGGCAAAACAGTACACAGTGCCTGGGTCAGCCTTGACAAGTCATTCAACACATTACTTCACTTGGGAATTTTAGATAAACTTACAGAATTAAGCATTAACCCATATGCCACCTGATGGATAGCCAGTTAGCTCACTGATAGGATGCAAGAAGTTAGGATAGGGGAATCCTCCTAAAGAAAGAGTCTGTTTATTAGCAGACTACCACATGGGTCAGTGCTGGTGTCTTCCCTTTTTGGCCTCTACGTATCTGAAGTCAAGGCAAACATAAAGGGTCACTGGCTGGCAAAGTATGCGGATGACTACAAACTAGGTGTGGGCACTGAATCCTCCTAAAGATGCAGATACCCTTCAAAAAGTCCTGATGCAGACAAACTACTACCAATGTCATAGACTGAAACGGAATGCAGAAAAATGCACAATAGCACATTCGGTAAAGACATCTATTACTGGAAATTACCACATTGATAATTCACCCATAGAAGTGGAATCAATTATCAAGGATCTGGGAACCCATGTTGACTGCAACCTAGCCTTCGACCACCAAGTGTCTACTTTGGTGGGAAAGTCACTCAAAATTGCACAACCTATATGTGAGGGCATGGCATCCAGCTCCAAGGAGGTGATTGTTTGCTGTATTTGTCTCCATTCAGCCCAGTCATCAAGTACAATGTACCCTTTGGCATGTATCTGACCAGGCACTCATAACAGCTTAAGACACCACAGAGGTTACTCAAAAAAGAGATACAGGGATTAAACAACAAGTTATATGCAGACAGTCTCAAAGCCCTATCCCTGTGCTCTGTCTCCTACAAACTGTTGTGTGGCAACCAACAAGGTATCCTCTGATTCCACTCTGACAGATTTATTGTACAGCCAAAATACAAACAGCATTAGAAATACCAGTTTAAGGACCTAAACGTCATCTGTGATATAAACAGAACATGTTGGAGGGACAGTTATGAGTCTCAAAGATTATGCCTTCTCTGGAACAGGCTTCCCATCCATGTGAAATAAAGCTCATCATTAACCCTATTCAAATGTAACTTGGACCAATGGATGGGAAATCAAAAATCAACTCCTGGTTTGGTGCCATTGTACCTAATAGACAGGAGCAGCCTGTGAATGCCTGAGGTGTACAAACCTGCATCATAACCATAAAAATCCTTGGGGCATTGAAATATATCAGCAATATTTTGTTAGCTTGGCTAGGCTTAAAATGGTTCTTGTGCCAATAGCCTAAAACACACCTATGAACCTATGAAATGGTGTTAATGGTTTGTACTTGGTAGGTGTCACTGCTGGGAATCCTTTTATTAGATAATGGCACCCATTACTTGTGTGTGTGTGTGTGTGTGTGTGTGTGTGTGTGTGTGTGTGTGTGTGTGTGTGTGTGTGTGTGTGTGTGTGTGTGTCTGTGTGCATCACTTATGCAGTGCAGCCATGGTCAAATAATATGATGCTTGTAATATAACTAAAGCTGCCGGTGGTCAGCAAGAAACAAGTGCTTTAAAGCTATGCAATTAAAACCTAAAATGACAATGCAATGAGTGCATTAGAAAAGCAGTTCTAATGGGCAAGATGAAAGAATTTCACATGCAACAGCTGGTCTTACTGAAGAAGACATAGCAGTAAGTTTAGAAATAAAAGTAGACAGTATGAGTAAGCTAGACACCTGGGAGCAGCACATTTAGAATGAGCATTCAGTGGTGATGGCAATGCTTATCCACTAATTCTGACACAACAGTTTCAGAGGAGGCCAGTACACAGAAAGTGGTAAAGCATTCTGATTTATAGTTTTAGGAGAGAAACTAGATATATTTTGTGCACCAAAAGACATGAAAGCTTAGTTCTGAAATTATGAAGCAGAGTGGAATATATGTTTTACCAAAATGTGCTGCAGAAGGATTTCAGCAGCCAGACATCTATGCCATTCTTGTAAAGGACTAGAGAAACCCCATTTTCAGAGAGGCAAAATAGTGCCATCACATCCTACTGAAAGTAATTTAAGTAGCCAACAAAGGATGCATAACAGATAAGCAAGGACTGGGGAACTTAAAGCTGGAGACCAAGTGTTAGTTTGGTCCCCTCAACAGAAAACAAGTTTTTGGCTAAATGGCTGGACCCTTTTGAAATAACAGAAAAAGTGAAAGAGATAATTACAGAGTTAGACAGAATGACAAGAGAAGGCCAGAATGGATTTACCACTTTGCCATTTTTAAACTATAGAAAGAAGCAACTATAATTAGCTTAGGGATTAGTGAATCTGGAAAGAATGAAAACTAGTATGCTGAAACAAGGAGAGATTGGGATTTCGTATGCAGGCCTTTAAGCAGAATCATACAGAATATTATATCCATAAAGTAGCAGAAAGTATTTTAAGAACTAAGCCAACAGAGGAATGGAGACAGGAGATTCTGCCGATAGGGATGACTGCAATTAGGGATATAGATAACAGGCAAGAGAGGGCTGGAATTTATTAGAGAAAACTGGCAAAGGAACCAAGGTATTGGGAGCAAATAACTAGAGAGGGGAAGGTAATAGAATGGGATGAGGCCAAGGATGTCTCCCTATCAAGGACTGGTATCAGAGTACAGGCAAAGAGAAAGAAATGGTGGGGGGGGGGGACCTAAGCGAAAGACCAGCACTGGTAGAGTTTTTAGTAGAATCTAGAACAGAAGCTGCCATTAAAAGGAATCATTAGCATATAAAATATTGCATGATAACTGTAAGAATCCATCACAGGAGGTTAGAAAGGATTGGGAAAAGAGATTGGATAAGCAATTCACAAAGAAACAATGGGAGGATAGATTTCTGCCAAATATGCAACAAAATCTAGAAGATTTAGGATTGTTGCTTGGAAATGTTTACATAGATATTTTTATAGCCCAAATAGACTCCAGAAAAGTTTTCCTGAGGTATACAGCAAATGTTGGAGGTGTGACAGGGAAGAAAGAGATAATTGGGAACATATTTTCTGGGAGTGCAGTGAGTTGGTGGACTTTAAGGATTCCTTGTGAGATGCACTGTTGGATATGCTGGGTGGGCAGACTGCTGTGATGAGGAAGATGATTTTTCTGAGCTATGATACAGAATCAGAACTGCCTAGCCATGGTAAGCCCTTGCTGTCTCTAATGGTGGTGGCTGCCATAAAAGCAATTACTAGAAAATGGAAATCAAAATCTAAACTAACTGTATTAGAAGTAGTGAAAAGTAATGAAAACAGTAAGAGAGATAAAACAAATGGAACTGAGATCGATCCTTAGAAAAAGGAAGAAGCAAACTACATACGAATATGGGGATTGTGGGAACAATATATACAGGGAAGGAATGAGGTTTAAGAGAATGCAGGACTTTAATGAGCTATCTAATATCTGACTGAAAATAATTGGGTAGATTATAAGTGTTGTATAATGTTTACAACTGGGAGTGTGTCGGTATGGTTTGTTTTCATTTACAGTAGACTACCTCTTATCCAGTCTCGCTGGGACCGGACCTTAGGCTGGACAAACGAATGGCTGATTAATCAGAAAAAGCATACAAAATAGCATATATAGGTTATAAATTATCTAGAATAACAGGATTTGTGTTAGCATGCATTTTTCTAATGAATATTAAGTCTAAAACTCAAATGTCAGTCATTATTTAGCCCAGAGGCGGCAGAAGTGTTGTTCTTCTCTGTTGACTTTTGCTAGGACTATGGCCGAAATTTGATGGCGGTTAAAGAGAGGCCGGATAAGAGGGAGTCGACTGTATATAAATGTATGATTGGCTATGTCATAAGTGATGGTTTAATAAAGATGTTTCTTGTTTAAAAAAAGGGTGGAAAGAATTGAATAATTTATGTAAAGTTGCTTAGGTTATATGATATATAGCAATGTAAGTGAAGCAAAATGTTTGTTAATTTTAACTTGTTAATACAGTTTGATTACTTTTATATAAATGTAAATGTGCCTATGTCACAAGTGCTAATCCAATAAAGGTGTTTAAAATAATGACATTCTATCTATTCCACAGAAACAAAAAATATGGAAGTTTCTATTAGGGAAATGTTTTCAGAACTGCCCAGCAGAATAAATCTGTTTCAAAACCATGGTAAGACTATTCTATCAGATAATTTTAGCTTAGCATCCTAGAGAATATCATAGCCTTAAAGAAAGGCTAAACAGGAAGTAGTAAGGAAATGGCTTAAGTAGACGTAAAAGAGTAGTCAGAAAATGAGTGCGTCAATACCTTAGTGTGAGGCCTAAAATCTCAGGGAAGGAATAGGAGCTGTAGTAATTATTGGGAAAAAAAACAGTGTTACAAAAGGCAACAAGAGAAACTTGTAGAAAGTTTAGAGAAGGTAAAAGTTTTAACTGCACTAAATGGGTTTTAGCCACTCAAAAGGAAAGTACTGCACTTGTCTATCTTGACCCATCCAAAGCAGATGGCTTATTTCAAACACACAGGCAGTCCATTAGGCATGCAACTGATGTTTTCAAACTAGGAGGGAGTCAACTCTGGCATAGCAACATGGTTTTCACCAAAGGGAATAATACAAGTGACTGAATATGAGCAAATAGTTGTGTAAAGGGAATTCATACTAGAGTTATAACAAAGATTCCAGTGTAGATAGAATTTTACTAAAATGAGATGTTTTTGTTACATCGTACCTGTCTCTTTAAGAATAGAAAGATTAGCTGTATTAGTGATAGCAGACATGTTTAGTCAGCTACTGAACGCAATATAAAATGAAGATTGAAGGAATCCCAATCAGAATGTTGTCTTTTTGTGAAAGAGGAACTGGTATTCAGAGCACCAGCAGTGACAGAAAAAATCAGCTACAGTGAAGGAGGACCCAAAGGAGAAACTGGAAATTGTTCCTGACAAAGGAACCTGGATAGATCTACCAATAACTCGAAACTCTCCTTAGCATGGAGAACATCGATATCTGTGCAGTAACAGAAACCTGGTTCAAGGCTCCCGAGATCACCCCAGCACTACCAGGTTATACCTCATACCATGCTTTTTGGCCCCAAAACTTGGACCGAACAACAAAAGGAGGGGGAGTATCAATATTTGTCAAAGATACCCACACCTCCAGGTTGGTGGCACAGCACAAAGCATCAGAGACTATCCATGTGCAACTAACAGTGGGTAAAACTGCCTTCCAGTTTATAGCCTGCTACAGACCACCCTCCCAAACCCAGGAACACCACTCGGCCTTCCTGAGAACGCTGGAAAATATGAAGGTCTCTCCAAACACCATTATATTGGGCGACTTCAACTACCCAAACATAGACTGGGAGCATTACTCTAGCTCCAACACCCTAGCCCAAAGGTTTCTAGAATTTATAAACTCAAATGCTATGGAACAACTTGTTACCACTCCCACAAGAGGGGAAAACATACTGGACCTGATCATCACCAACATGGGGGCTCTATGCTCCAGACCAGAAGTGTATCCCTCACTGGTAAGATCAGACCATAAACTAATCTCACTGGATATTCACATCCCGACCCCACCCCCTGCCCAGAAAACCACAGTGAAAAACTTCTCTAAAGCAAATTTCACACTCCTCAAAACCGAGGTGGAATCCTTCAAAGCCTCCGGGCCTGTGGAAAATATGGCCCAGACCGCAGAATCCTTTATAAACGCATTCTATGAACACCTTGAATGCATGGATCATGCAATCCCAAATAAAACCAAGACCCAATCCTCCAAAGGCAGGCGTCCTGTCTGGTGGACCCCAGCCATAAACAAACTATACAATAGAAAGAGGAAGCTACTACATGATAGAGCAAAATCCCAAAAAGGGAAGGCATCTCTGATCAGTATTAGCAAAAAACTACGGGCACTCATAAAATCGTCTAAAGCCAGCTTTGAGAGAAAAATTGCACAGGACACTAAGGATAATCACAAGGCTTTCTTTAGTTATGTTAGGAACCTGGGTGGGAATTCCCAGATATGCTCAGAATTAATCCAAAATGACAAAAAATACACCGAACCCACAGACATTGCCAACATCCTAGCTGACAGGTTCAGTGCAAACTCAGTGGTCCCTCTCCACAAAGGTGGTGCCTCAACGGATCCTGGAAACTATCGCCCCATAAGCCTGACTAGCTTGGTCTGCAAAGCTATGGAAAGGATCATTATGGACCTCATAAATAAAGATATTGGGGACCTACAGACACTGGATCCTACCCAGTTCGGCTTTGTTAAGGGCAGATCCTGCCTCTTAAACCTGGTTGATTTCTTTGGAACAGTCACCAAGGCCATTGACGAGGGGAAGGTGGTCCACACAGCCTACCTGGACCTCGCAAAAGCCTTTGATACAATACCCCACTCGGGCATTATAGATAAGCTCACCAGCTTAAATATAAACCCCAATGTCACTAGATGGGTTGCAAACTGGCTCAAGGACAGAACCCACATGGTTAGAATTGCTGGAGCCATGTCAGACTCCAAACCAGTTACAAGTGGCATCCCACAAGGCTCAGTCCTGGGACCTCTCTTGTTCGGTATATATTTCTTGGAGGTACAGGCCAACACGGAAGGACTGTGGCTGACTAAGTTTGCAGATTACTGCAAACTAGGTGCCATAATCATCCTACAAAAGGGCCTCATAGAAACAGACAACTGGTGCCAGAGCCATGGCCTCAAGCTAAACGCCAAAAAGTGTATAGTCATCCCCTTTGGCAAAAACAAAGTGCCCACAAATTACCACATAGGTGGTAATCCATGAAGTACGGAAGAAGTAATTAGGGACTTGGGGACCCAAGCTGATAGCAATCTCTTATTTGAAAATCACGTGGCCAAAGTGGTTAGAAAAACATTTTATATAGCCCACCTAATCATGAAGGGATTCACATCTAGATCAGAGGAGGTCATCGTGCCTCTTTACTCATCCCTCATCAGGCCCATAATTGAGTACAATGCCCCTTTTGGGATGTACCTTACCAGACACCTGCAGCAACTGGAAAGACCCCAAAAGTACCTCACCAAGAGGATCAAAGGGCTCAAACAGATGCCATATGCTGCCCGGTTAAAGAAACTCCAGCTCTACTCAGTAGCATACCGCCTGCTCAGAGGCGATCTGTGCCTGACGTATAAAGCCATGTCCAACCCGGAATTAATGGACATGCTGTACCTCAGAAAACCCAAATCCCATCGAGCTACGGGCTCGAGAGACTTGAACCTCAGCACTGAAATAAATAGGACATGCTGAAGGGAGAGATTCATAACCCAGAGGCTCCCTTCACTCTGGAATAAAATCCCAGTCCAGGTTTGGCAGAGTCCTTCATTGACTCTCTTCAAGAGGAATCTTGATGAGTGGATGGGAGATCATAGGTTTACCCCGGGTATCACTTCTGTGTCACTGTTAGACAGATGCACAGTATACTAACCTCGAAAAAGGGCATAGCAAAATTAATTTAAAATGGGTGGCGAAAGCCAAACACACTCTGGCTAGGCTTATAAATGCCCTAGGGCAGATAGCCTAGTATTAACCTATGAACCTATGAACCTAATAAAGATGGTTTCCAGCAGTGTAAGACCGAGCTTAGAAATGACTTAAAGATACTTACCGTGGTTTTGATTAAATTGTAGTATTTTGTTTTTGCTTCGAAAAAAAAATCAAATAAACTGCATTTTATGAGTCTGGCAGTCTTAATTTTCCAAAAGGCATACACAATAAGTATATGCTGACTCTCTAAACTGAATGAATACACAGCCTTAGCAAACAAAGCACATGAGCACAAGGACAAATATAAAAATAAGATGAATATATATGTATGTATTTATGTATATAATCACTGACAAAGAGAACTGCAAATACTTCAACTGCACTTTCTGTTCATACACCTAAATGTAGCATTATTTACATGTATAATGATGTTATTTGGACCTACTGACCAAATTATGACTCTATCTATGACACAGCATACTGAGATTCTTTGCATGTTCAGCAAAGCTAATGACAGATGAAGTGGCACATTGATTTGCAAGGGTCCTTCATCATACTTTGAAAAACTGAGACCCCTTCACTTTACATGTCTTAAGTGAAGACAGAAATGTTTTTTTTTTCAATGCCTGCAGATGTCCCTTGAAAAATCTATCACGAATGGCATTTTTCATGGAAAAGGTCAGCAGACTGATCAGGTTTACTAGGATATACCAAAGATCTCCACCAGACTGATCTTTTTCAGCTGCAGTATCACTTCCTAAACAATCTGCCACGTGTCTCGTTAGGTCAAAACCTGCCTGAGCTGTGTGTACTGCTAAATGCTAGAAGCTCTACATGCTATGAGTGAAGATTAATTTTTTGGATGTCACAGTCACCAGAAACACAGATAATACAATAAGTTCACAAGTGTTTCGTAAACATCCATAATACAATAATTTATTACTAGCTACCAGCCTTCATCCACAGCACATCATCAGAAACATACCAAAATCACAATTTTTACACATCAAACATATTTGTTCTACGAAGGATAGTTATGCACTTCACAAAAGGGACCTCACAGACAGATTCCAAGCAAGGGGGTATCAACAATAACATATTACATCCGCCAGCACATGGGCTACTAAGCAAGACAGAAGAAGTCTCCTGGACTATCGGGACAAATTACAATCTAAGAGCAATATCATTAGGTTTACTACTACCTATGGCAGGAATGTTAATGTCATCAGAGACATCATCCACAATAACTGAAACATTCTCTTTGCCAATGAGGACCTGTCTAAAGTGTTGACACCCAGGTGTTCTTTCTCCTACCGTAGGGGGTTTATGTTAGGGTCATATTTTAGCCACTTCAAATGGGGGGCTCCACAGGATATTCTGAACATCAGCTTACTCTTGTGAGTGCTAAATTGACTGGATCCTTCCCCTGTGGTCACTGTTCCTTTTGTCAGTATATGCTGAAATTCAAACAATTTTCTAGCAGAAACACCATCAAAGTTTATGATATCAAATTTTTTGCCAATTGCAGTGCTGATTGGCTGGTATATTTAGCTACATGCTCGTGTTCCTCCTTTTATGTAGGACAAACATCTAGGCCATTACGTATACGTATGTCCGAACATTTTAGCGACATTAGAAATAAGCGGATATCTAGTGCTTTATACAAACACACTTTGACCCACATTACAGCCAGATTCAACTTTATGGTTATTGATAAAATCCAGGGGGATAGGTCCAACAAACTAGGGTGGCATGCCCTATTAAACAAAAAAGAAAAAAAATGGATAATTAGACTGGGGGGGGTTTGTTTAACCCTGGCCTTAATGAACATTTATAACACATTGTTGGGTCTTTAGCTTTACGTTGGTGTTGTTGCTTTAAATGCATTATTTGCTTAATTAATTAAGGTATAAATTATGTTAATATGGTTTGTTTTTTCATCACTGAGGAAGGCAGGTTGCCGAAGCTGGTCTGATAGTGTGGTGTTTTTGGTGTAGCCACACTAAAAATACATATATATTTTACTACTTTGGTGCTGGCCTATTTTGTTTGACATTTCATGGGGGACTTATCCCCCAAATCAGGGGTGCAAAGGGGCAAGACTGATGTCTGATATTCACTCTTCTGTATTTTGAAGTGTTGCACTTGGAGTTATGAGTACCAGCATTTCATTAGAGAGCCTCATCAAAATAAAAGCTGATAAGTATAAAGCATATTTTAACCATGCTGTGAGTTTCTTAGTTGAAGTTGTTAGCAAGTGTTCCACATTTTGATATTTTGTTCACATTACATGAGGCATTGCTCTTCATTTTGGAGATGGAAGGATGAGAGCTATGAACAGCATCCACAAACATACACACATGCATGCACACACAGACACACACACACACACACACACACACACACACACACACACACACACACACACACACACACACACACACACACACACACAGCATCTTCCTGTCTATAAAAGCCTAACATTTAAAACTAGCCAGCTACCCACTTCTAAAATGTCAAAACATTTTTGACATGCTACTGGAGACTAAACATACCATTATAATACAAGATCGGCCAGCTGTAAAAGGAAATTTGACAGACACTGACTGAATACTGAAGACAAGAACTAACAGCAAACCAGACAGATACAAAAATATATTTACCTCTTCGAGTACAGATGTTTAACTACTGTTAAAAGTCACATCAGCACTAAAGCATCTGGTTACTGGAAGGTGTATAATTACTTTGCATTACTAACACCTGGTACACCAGCATTTTAATAAAATGTATATACATATCCTTTGCATATCAACACTTAGCACTAACAGCACCATTAAGGAAATGCAGTCAAAATTATCATACTAACTCATTAAACTGCTTCATAAACAACTGTTCAGGTAATAAACACCTGTGGTAATTTAAGGATTTAATAGTTAGTTGTATCCCCCAGGCTTTTGCCTCCCTTTTTCTTAAAAAAAATTAAATTACATTTTTATTTTGAACAACAATTTGGGCAAGTTATGCAGTTCCATTTAGCTAATGTGCAAACCTATATGCCCATAAAAAGCAGCACTTATGCACGTAAATGAACAAGCATATAATAATCCAGAGGCTAACCCCCTGTGAAATACTACTATTTGTGTGAGTTAATTTATGGTACCAATCTTTCTTCTGATTTATGGAACATACAGCATCCCATTTGCCAAAGAGGTTTTCTCACTCACTTGGAAACCTCAAAAACCATTTTCTTGTAGTGTGCCTTCTTTTATTGTTTAGCACAAGTATTGCTATCTTGACAAACAAAAATGATGAGCAAATAAAAGTGTTATCTAATCAACTACCCATTGCCATTTCAATTAGTACAGTAATTCACATATGCAGCTAGGTCAGATAGTATACCCTTGGCAATTCCTCAGTCAGCTCCCCCCCCCACCAAACTAAAGTTGAGACACAAAAGTCCTCCAGAGCATCCCAGATGAGGAACATAAAAAAGTACTCTAGACAGTAGCAAGGCACACACACACACACACACACACACACACACACACACACACACACACACACACACACACACACAGCAAATAATTTAATCTTTTAAAGGGGATACAGTTTCATGTCAGAAGCACTCTAGTTACTTACAACACTGCACTTGCACACAGGCGCCCAAGTGCCAGTGACTTCTGGGAACCAAACTGCTCTTCCTTTACAATGCTGATCCCACCTTCTAACAGCTTCTACCCAGGGCAGCTGTCCCCTTTGCATTACCTCAGCTATGTTCTGAAGTGAATTTTGCATTTCAGGAAAAATATATTTAAAGGTTGCCAGTTACACCTAAACATGAAAAAAACTACACAGGTTCCACATTTAAGCTCTCCTTTATCAACATAAACCTTCTCGATTTCCTGCAGTTTAGTATTTAGTAAGTCAAACGGTTTTTGCACTGCTGTTTATTTGTATCATGAGGAAAGCCTCTGAGTTCTCTTGACATTTGCCCTCTTATAAACCAAATGCTGTTTTTGCACCCATGACTAAACTAGACATCAATAATAAGCCTTCAGCCTCATCGCACATAAACGCTCGAAAGTCCCTCCTCAAAAGGTAAGAGCCAACCCAGATGTGCTAAGGTGAGGTGATTTTTATTTTTAAGAGTTTTAAGGGTAAATATACTTAAATGTTCTTAATTATATCTGATAAGGGGATAAAACTACAGAGGAAGAAGATTTAAACTTTCACTTTTCAATGTAAATATTCTTGCTTTCTTGTAGTTTATGAGCTTCCACAGCCAAGTAGATTGGGCATAAAGGATGTAGTAGGCCTAAACGTAACATCTCCTTTGTGGAAAACTAGATATGGAGGTTTGAGAGAAACAGACAGAAGTTCTGAAATCTTTTATAGTAGAACTGACCATCACTAAAGAGTTTTAAAGGATATATATTTTAGTTCATCTGATGCTGCTGGTTGGAAAGTGTGTGTGTGTGTGTGTGTGTGTGTGTGTGTGTGTGTGTGTGTGTGTGATTGGGGGGGGGGGGTCAGCTTGTCCAACATGAAATAAATATTCCTAAATGCAAAAATGAAATGGGTCCCTTAGTTGGGGGCCTAAGCTGATATGTATCTCACAAAAAGAACTTAATTAATTTGTTTATTCATACATTTGTTAGTCAGGTCAGTTGGACAAAAACCCAAGACAATTGTCAATAGAAAAGACAGCACTGTACACTGAAATTAAGAATCATGTAACTATAGTAACAATGATAATACTAACAATTCCATTACAAATGAAATTGTCTAGTAAAAATTAAATTGGAAACAGTGACAATATGCATTAGCAATTATAAACAAATAGTTGTAAAGAATTTTTAAAATCTTGGAATTGAGCTGGATTAATAAAAATAGAGTATTTTGAACAATTTTAGTTTGAAATGGCTGCTAAACATATCTTCATACTCAAAACATCTGAGGCCAGTATCATCAATTTCTAGCAATTAATACAGAAACCAAGGGTCAGGCACTGAGAAAGTCTCCAGTCCCTCACTACAGCTTGGTAAAAGAACTTAATCAACTTCTCCATACAGCTCTTCTGATTGGATGGTGCCAAGTGAAGAGATGAAACAGAACTCTATCCAAGACATCATGGGACTTGGTTAACATTACATTTAGGGAAGCCATATGGTTAACATCAAGACACAATGCGACTTAGCCCCATTGAGTAAGAAAGCATCATCTTGGAATCAAAAAGCTCCAATGTGGCTTGGAGGAGGTGTTGCTAAAGAGGGAACCAGGTCTGAAAGACAGAAGGTGGTATTAGAATTACTTTTGTCTTGTGTTTTTGTGAAAAAAAAACATAGAGAATGTCATTTGGCCAAGGATGGGCGAGAGCATCCCTTCTTTGCTATCTTATAAGAGGATTAGGGAAAAGGCCTTGGGACGTTTAAAGTCAGTTGGAGAGGAAAACATGTTGCACACAGGCCTGCCCCTTGGCATCAAATCCCCCTGTTACTGATTGACTCTAATCATTTACAGGGCATCAAAAGAGTATAGATTCTGAGGAAGTTCTGTTTCTAAAATGAAAGCACGTAGTTATTTCAATAAACTTTGAAGTTTCTCCTTGCACACACACACTTTGTGGTTGGAGTTTACTTATTTATTCATTTTGTTGATTGTTTAACTTGTTGGATGGTTATGGAGATTGACAGCATTTTCCGGTTATTTTGCCATTTCTTGTCTTGCCTGTTGACTTTTGTTTGGAAGGGTATAGCTTTATCCTTTCAATGCTGCCTAAAGAGTCAGCATACTGAAACTGTTCCTTCATAAAGGCTGAATGGTTTGACCTACCAAGCTTGGTAACAGTAAGTCTCTTCTTAATTGATAAGCTCAGGACAAGATTACGTTGTCTGTAATGAGGCTCTACCTAAGTTAATATGATTTACAGATACTGTATTTCCCTAATCTCCTCTCCTTGGTCTCATGCATGTGATCATGTGACATGTGGCTTGGGCCCAGACTCAGTTTTGGATCCATTGTTATTCTCTGTTCATATTCTTCCAGTGGATGAACTTATTACCAGTAAATGTTTACTATTTCACTTTCATGCCAGCAATATGAAATTTTACTTCTCTTTCTCTCAGGCAATGTGTCGGTTGCAGAAACTCTTGGTAGGGACTATGAATGCATCCAAAACTGGCTAAACTGTAATCGCTTGAAGCTCAACACCTCCAAGAAAGAGACAAAGGAGATCTATGCTATTCTGAACATTATGTGTGTTTTTAATTTCTGCCATTATTTTAGGCAGTGAAAAACTAGACCTTGTTGAAATTATGAAATCCTGGTGTGATTAATTGATAACAGATTGATCATGACGGACCGCCTGTCTTCACAAGTTCAGATTATCTTGTTCCACTAATGACTCAACACCAGCAGTAAGTTAACACAGTTATCTATTAAAAGCAACACAGGAAATGGACATACAACAATGTCATCAAATATTTGGACGACACATCTGGCAACTATATTAAAATAGAAGTTAAAGGAAGTACATATCTGGTATCCACGCTGATTATTGTTCTACAAGAGAAAATATGTTACAAAATCCTGGAAAGCAGTTACTTTTCCTTTCTGGAAGGAAAAAGCATTACATGACTTAGCCAGCTATTGCTTACTGCTACTTCCCCCTCCCGTCTAAAGTACTGGAAAGGTGCATTCGCTGGCACATTACAAAATACTTAAATAACTGCCATCTGTTTTCCCCAACTCAACATGGCTTTCAAGTAAGCTACAAAACAGAATTAGACTTAATGACCTTTACAGAGTATGTGTTCAGTTAGCTAAATAAAGTAAAGTTAACGGGATTATGCTGCCTAGACTAGTTGAAAGTTTTTGTTATATTCTCTCACCCTTCTTAAAGTTAATGACTATTGGATATAGATTTAAACCCAAAACTCATCACAAAGTTCCACTGCTACTTAAATAACCATACCCGGTTTGTGTATTGGTCTGATAACCTTTCATCAACAGATTCAAGTAGGAGTACCACAGGGCTCAGTCCTTGTCTCCATTTTATTTAATATATACACAGCATCTCCATTTTATTTAATATACACACAGCATCTCATACAACCCAGCATATACAATACAGAGACACCTCCATCCTCATGTTCTGCAAAGTCAATGTAAGACATTAAATCCAAATTATAAACTTGTATTCAGTAACACCAAAAGCCATTTGTCTTAGTCTGGCCTACCCCTAAAGGCATGTCTAACAAAAGCTATGGTTCTGAACTTCTCTACATAAGTCCAAATGACTAGTAGATTTATGCATCCTAGGCACCACTAGTATACCCACAAACCTAACAGGTACTACTGAGGTACAGGGGTGGACAGCTGTGGAGACATAAGTGGATAAAGCCCTGACTAGAAACCAGGTGATCTAAGTCTGATTAGTAGCCTGAGGCATCCGTCGAAGCTAGCACTTGGAGAATGGCTGTACCTATCCTATGGGGGGGGTTAGACTGGGACCATCCAATCCCACAATCCTTCAGAAAAGAGGCTCTGATGCAAAGATGGAGTTGGGGCAGGAAATTGACCATCAAACAGTAAATGTGTTAGCCCTCTCTGCTGATGCATTGGAGTGTGAACTTGATTAGGGAGGGTATGCAGGATGCTCATACAACTCTCCTTCTTTGCTAGGAGGACAGAAAGGGAACCAAATGCCCATATGGATGTTTAAATCATGGCTTCCCCAGACCACTCTTGCCCCATGCTGGGAATACCCAGCATGAGGGAACAAATGGATATTAGCTCTATTGGGAAGACTTTATCATTGAAAGAGGTACAGGGGAAAAATAAATTAGAAAAAAACATTTTTTAACATCAACCACATTTAAACATTTGGTCATCACAACAAGAACAAATCAGTTTTGTTTGTTTGTTTGTGTCTTTTGGCTTTTCCCGGTTACGGGTCGCCACAGCGGAACTCCGGTCTGCTAATGATTGGCAGTTGATTTTTACGTACCGGCTTGCCAGGCCTGATGCACAACCTTCAACGAAGGTACGCCCATTCATGCATGTCGCCACGCAGAAGACGCTCTAGCTGAAAATCGAACCAGACAGCGTCTTACTGTGAGGTGACAACGCTACCTCAGCACCACCACCATGGGCTTCAACAAGAACAAATCAGTGAAAGTAATTAATCAAAATAACTGACGAGAAAACATACTTCAGTGATTATGCTCTAGTAACCATGACTCACACCCTAATAAAAAGTCTCCTTTATACCAGTGTGATATTTATGAGTTTAGAAAATTTAAAACTTTCATGTCAAGGATAGAATTAGAATAGGATGTATAAATCTGCAGCTAGCATGCAAGCTAAAAACAAATCACAGTGTAATGCTGAGGAAAACTGTTGGGATAAGACTTTCACAAGTACTTCTGCATATTTGGTGACATATCTTTAGGTCATTTGTTTGGACTATCCACTCAACCTTTTCGGTTCTGCTACAGTTGGCAATAATTTCCATCAAGTTCATACTTCTGTTTAGGACTTTATTTCCCCCCATATTATTTTATTCTGTATTTTTTTCTTGTGGTTGTACAAAGCTTAACTACCCAATGCCAAAAATGAAGCGTACAGGTTCAATACCAATATCTATTAAAAGCAATACCAGAAATGAATACACAGAAATGTTAAGCCCTGTTTCTTCTTCTTCAGCATACTGCATGTTGACACAGGGAGCATGCAATGCACTTTAGTACAGTATATTGGCTCATCGGAGCGCACTCTGATTTTTGACGTCTGAAGGTCAGAAAGATTCTATCTTCACATTTAGCAGTTTGCCTGTGTGTTTCAGTACCAAAAACACAGTGTAACACATAATGAGACAGCTAAGGATGGTGCACTCCTAAGGTGCCAGTGTTTGGATGGAAAGTCATATTTGTTTGTGTGAGTGATAACTGCTATGTTAATGTAAGAATTGAAAGCATACCAAGACTTGTATGGCAGATTTATATGTTGTATATTTATTATACATCTCTCTATATATTGTCAGTTTATTTCCTGGATGTTTTCTTCTTTAATCTCTTTGAAGAGGCGTGCTATCCAGTTAAAGTATGCTTGACAGGGGTTAAGCATCTCCTGGAGGTTGCTCTTTGAAAAGTATCAGAATTTCCCTAGTGTCCTGGACATTTTTCCCATTCATTGTAAATACTATTCTGGTCAAGACTGAAAGATTTCCTGTCTGGATAAGTGCATTTACCGAGCTATCACGCAGACACATTAAAATAAAATGCAATAGTATAGACATTAGGAACTTCAGGATTAAACCTCATAACACAGCCTCTATCAAAAAGACCTGGACTGGAATTAAAGATACAAATGACAACTACATATCAAAGCTGAAAGCTTGGTGAAATTTAAGAGCCTTAAAATACATAGCAAGCATAGCACTATGAAAGAAATGCATTTCTGGAAGAGTGATGAACAACTTCGATCAAAGCGAGCTGTCAATCAAAGCTGAGGCAGCTGACAACATAGCACTGACAATGAACATTTACACAAAGTAGTTGTGTAAGAGAAAGGAATAAAAGACACACAAATGCTCATGATCCTTGCAGGAGCAAGTACATTTCCACTGTTACTTGTAAACATAACTAAAATATTTAAAGGCGAAATAAAATGCAGCATGCTTATCTATTTTTATTTAAAATGTGTGCTAGCAGCAAAAAAAAGAAAGAAAAAGAAAGTAAAAGCCATTCTACATAGTATCTTCAGCTGTCAGCAGGTTTTCAAGAGCATAAATCCTGCTTTTAAGCACCACAAACAGCACTGAGCTGACTATCTCTGGCAGTCTGAAACAGTAATGGTATCAGTAAAAGAGATAGGGACACTGCCAAAAGTTATGGAGGGGTGTGCTTGGTGGGAAATCCCCACTTAAGCTTCAAAAGCAAGTGATACAAAACACTTCAACATAAGTAAGTAGTGTGGAACGCAGTGTAAATAAACGCAGATGCTACAACAGGTGTACACAGACACTGACCACAACAAGGATTGCCTACGCCAATGATCTGCTTATTAAGTTCAGATTATGCATAATTTTCTGTCTTGATCTGCAGCAGTACGAGTGCTACAAACTGAAATACATTTCAGTGGCCACACTTTTTTAACTGTTCATCTCAAGATGAAGGAAGGAGAGCTGAATGTGTATGAAAGCAACCAGTCATTGATTTGGTTTGTCAGGACTACGGTGCATTTGTGTGGATCTAGATGAAATAAAATTACTGAGGTCATTACTTTATATTATATAATAACAGCTCATTACTGTTCAAAATCAAGCACGATGATTGGACAGCCCAACCAACATGCCCGTTGTAAATTGAGCATATACCAATAGAAAAAAGTCCAGCTGCTAAAGTACCACTGAGCGGCAAGACTTTCTTTCAACATAAACTTAAAGGACAGAGCAAAATATAAGAAAAATCAGGTATGCTCTGCAAAACTAAAGAAACAGAAACTTAGCCAATTTTACTTGTATTTCTGTGTTGTCCTTTCTATAGTCTCAGCAGTCATACATTTCAGCTGTGCATATTTTCACAGAAAGTCCAGATTTTTGCCTCATAGTTTTGGTCTGTACCTCATAAAAATTTTATTTTTCTGGCAAGCCACTGGGCTGGACTGAAGTCATTAAATAATGACAGACATTTCAGGTTCAGGCTTCATATCCTTCTGAAAATCCACACTAACAACTTTTTATTCCAGCAACTTTATGTTTATAAGAGCAATATTTAAAATCGGTCCCTATTTTTGGACCGTTGATCCCCATTATGTTGGACTTTGTACAGATCTCTTGCATTAAGATTATGTTGGACAGAAAAAAAAACACAGCATGGGAGAGATTCTCTTTTTTCTATTGCATCTACAGCACTGCACTGATATACTGTGCAAACCTGGGAACATAAGTCCATATGCGTGCACAGTACATCAGCAAAAAGAAAGAACACAGAGGAGCACTATTTTGTACAGTAGCAATAATCCACTCCTGTTTATGGCTATATCAGAATTTACCCATTGTTGGCTTTGTTTAATCACTTGGGCTTCGCCATTGTGATCACACCACTCTAACCGTGGGCTAATCCAGATATAATCCAAAAAGAACTCGCACGACAGGCAGGTGCATGGCAAAAATAGATAGCTCAAAGTCAAAAAGGCAGCCAGCACCCAGAATGAATCTTTCCAATATTAATTTATTCATTTGTTCTGACCCAAATAGACCGGTTTCAGCACAAAGCCTTCTTCAGTGATAGCATGACACTCCATCAACTCACTTAATATAGCCATAAGATAACTGGCTAATAAGTAAATAAGTAAGGACAACTACACATTTAAAGATATCATACCAAAAAATAAAAATGAACATAAAAATCAAAATTTTTTATGTAAACATACTGAAAGCAGAAAATGTATCATATCTTAATATCGGATTCACTTTAGAAGCTCGAATTCCCAAAATCTCGAACCTCATATGGTCGAGACCAAAAGATCGAGTTTTGAAACTCGAACTTCTAAAATGAAACGCAAAAAAAAAATCAAACATTGCTTTTGCAGGGGGGCTTCACCCCTGCACCCCTATGGGGGCTGTGCCCCCCACACCCCCCTACTTAAATATACCAACTCCAAGATCGTGCTACAGTGGGGAAAAGGGAAATCTCCCATATTGCGCTGTATGCGGAAGCGCAAAACGGGAGATTTCCCACTTCCTGTCAACACCACAAAAAAGATAACAACATTACATACACACAGAGCATACAAGAAGCCTTGCCTCTGTGTGCACGTAGCATTTTAAGGTAAGTAAAGTGTTATTTTTTAAAACTTTACATATTCGATATACTGAAATGTCGATCATATGGTCTCGACCATATGACATTCGAGATTTCAGTAATTCGATTATGTAAACTGCTTCCCTTAATATCTTAATATTTACACTCTAAGAACAAGCTAGCCTGACTGAACAACTTATATGTATATATCATCTTATAAATGATCATTAAAACATGGGTTAAATAACCCCCCTAGTCTAATAATCCAAGCCTTTTCTTTGCTGTTGAGCATATCGTGCCATCCAAATTTATTAATATTGTCACCCTTGATGGCATCAATAATTTGAAACTGAAACTTTGCGCTGGTATGAGACAATACATGTTTGTATAAAGCACTAGATAGACTTTTGTTCCTAATGTCACTAAAATGTTCTGACATCCTGATTCTCAAAGGTCTTGAAGTCTGCCCAATATAAAAGGCAGAACAAGAACAGGTTGCAAGATATATGACCCAATTGGTCCCACAACTGCCAAAACATCTAATCTCAAAAACTTTTATTGTATTACTGCTAGAAAATTCTTTAGATTTCCTCATATATACACAAAATGAACAATGGCCACAAGGAAATGAACCCCTTAGTTGGTAACCAGAAAGTGTGAGTTGTATACCACATGTATTCATTTGTCTTCGCTTTTTATGTAGGTTCAGATATGATCCCAAAGTACGACCTCTCCTATATGCAAACTGGCACTCTGAGGCAAGAATATTAGCCAAAGCTGGGTTAGCTAGTAGGATATTCCAATTACTTTTAATCACATTTTTAATAACATTAGTATTCCTACCAAATGTGGCCACAAATCTAATGGGGACAACCTCTGTATTGTTTTTTTCTTTATAGCTAAGCAACTCATTTCTGTTAAATTGTTCTGCCCAATTATATGCTGACATTAAACCCTTTGACGGACAAACAGTATACAACACATGTGTATTTAAGCTCTCCAAAGAACTACTTTCTTCAGAGCAAGCACTAAAAAATAAGAAAATACACAAATTTCAAAGGGATGTGGCAGATTATGCAGAGGGGAAACCATTTGAAACTAAGAAATATGTGAGGTTCAGGGAGGGGGGATTCAGGGCTAACTACATTTAGGAAAAAGAGACTAAGGTCTATACTGAAAAAGTCTAAGACACATTTCAGCAGTACATCAGAGGAGGAATCCTCAACCACTGAACCTAAATATGTACTTATTTAAGAGTCCCCAGTGCACAAAAAAATGAAAAGTATGGACCCTTTAGGGTGAAGCGACACAGGGGGGGGGGGGTAGAAAGCATAGGCACAGGTACAGTCAAGAATTTGGAAACACTACTGGATGTACTGATACAGAAATAAATGTTTACCAAAATGTACATAATATCTCCTCTGTGTCATTGACTAAACACAAATAAAGGTACTTAATAAAGGGTTATCTTTTGTACCCGGCTTTTTTGCTAATGAATATAATTTTGTACAAGATGTGTTGTAATTTTGTCACCTTCTTGACTAGAAATTATTTTTTGGGGATCAAGATATCAGCATTAAAACTTCTCTACCTTTGAAAGCGGCATTCACTGAAACAGCATTGAAACCCACATCCAAAGAAAATGCATCTAGCCAGTGGTAAGGTAAGTTTACCTTTAGGCTGTTTTCAAATCATAGGCTCCTTGCACACATTTTTAAAACCATGCAAAAGTTCTTTGATTTACCTTCCTGACTGTATTAATTATACTATATAATAATTGAATTATATCCCTTGTATAATACAGCACCACTTGTTAGAGTGTGTTTTAAATTTATAGTTCTGAACATTTTTCCTTTAAGCAATGAAACAAATCATATGAACCAATAATGACAACCTGCCCAATTCAGAACATTTCAATCCTAAAGGGCCACTCAAACTTCTGTTATACAATCCACCCAATATCAATCAATATGCAGAATCTCTGCAGAAGTAAAAGTCATCTGAATAATTCCACATTAAAGAGATCTGAAAAACCTTTATATTTCACTGTTTCATTTACAAATTCAGTGCCTGTTGCCCTTGAAGAATAAATTGCCTAGGTTACATTAAAATAAATGGTAAGCTGCTATATGGCAACAGGGAATGGGTGGCAAGCTATAAAACAGGTTCATAGTTATTAGGTGTCTCATCCAAAGGAGGACATACTAAGGACTACAGTACCATACTCCCTTAAAATACAAATGTACATGTAGGAATAGAACCTACAGCCCTTTGCATCAAGATGCAAGTATGCTACCTGTTGTGTTAACACTGCTTTAAAGTTCTATACCATAATCACGATACCATTTGCTAAACAAAAACAGTTGCACATTTTAAGCAGACTTAGCATGAGCAGCAGTAACCTTTGCTTCCCTTGAAGCTCACAGTTCCTTGCAAATGCACTTGAAAGTAAATTCCACCTGCTAGATCTAACTAGGACATTTATCTCTCTCTCGCTCTCTCTGACTGACTCTCTCTCTCTGACTGACACGTTCTCTCTCTCTCTTTGACTGACACTCTCTCTCTCTCTCACCTCAACTTCTTAGTGCAAGAAATCTGAACAAAGCCTAAAATAAACCGGGACAGATTATAAATATTGCTTTCATGAACTTATAAAATTGCTAGAATAACAGGATTTGTGTTGGTACGCATTTGTCTAATGGATATGATGTCTAAAACTATTTAGCAACTTCAATCCTTTTTAGGAGGAATATGGGGCAAAAATCTGGGCATTCTGCAAAAACCTGGACAGCTGAGGGGTATGCTACCTCCATTTTATACACACACATACACACACACACACACACACACACACACACACACACACACACACACACACACACACACACACAAGTACAGTCACCATATGTGTACAAACAAGCATAGAACTGGTTTTACACTAGCCAGAGTTCAGGGCTGAGGCGATTACGTAGCCCATGTCAAAATCTACTTGATGTGTGGGGGTCACCAGCCCCCAGAAGTTCTGAAGGGCTGAGTATTCCGTGATGCATTCATCTCTTATTTTTTGAGAGATGACTGTTAAACTGAGCAAGTAACAACAAGGTCATTTAGTTTCATCCACACTACCCCCACCAAGCAGTTATAGCCACTTCTATGATGGCTGAGTGTGATAAAAGAGAATGACAGTGTTATGCATTTCAGCTTTGTTCCAAACACTTGCCACAAGTTAAAATATTGTATGCTGCTTCACATAATCACATTGGTCCTAAAATATAAAATAATAAGAAAACAGCAGCAGGCAGATAGACATTTTCTTCCACAGAACACAGTCACAGCAATTACACCTGCACTCTCTGTGCATATCGGATGTCCAATTATGTAGTCCATCTTACTTCTCACAAAGGTAGACTAGTCCTTCAAATCCAGATAGTGACTAATTAAACTGAGCAAAGATAAGGTCAGTTACTTTCATCCAGCCAGCCCCAGCCTAGCAGTTATAGCCATAATGTCTGATGGCTATGTAATACTTTTTCAACTCCGCAGTCCACATCATCAAGTTGTCATGCATTAAAGTATACTGATCCAAGTTGTTCCAAAGCTGGAAAAATATTGCCCACACTATCTGGTTGATTACTGGCAACATTATTGTAAAAACTTTAATAGCACTTATCTCACCATGCCATTCCTTTCATCCCAACTGCCCTCACAAATCAAAAAGTGAGCAATATTGCCCAAAATATTTGTCTGATCACTGCCAAAATCATTGTAAAAACACAGTAATAACACTTCTCACTGCATCATTCCCTTCATCCCAACTGCCCACACAAATGACAAAGTCATAAATATTCCCCAAAATATCTGAGTGATCACTGCCAGCATTATTATAAAACAGTAATAACACTTCCCAAAGCCAGAAAAATTGTCAAAAAAATCGGGCGGATTGCTGTGTGCCATATTATTGTAAACGCTGAAATGACAAGTATCTCACCGATACAGCATCATCCCTCTCCTCTTTCATGCATCCTCCCTGGCCAGTGAGAATTGAGCTTATGCCTGATTTTAATATTTCATTTACCACTCCTTGATGCATCTTCTCACCTATATTTTGAAGTTGAAAGGTCTGTACTTCCGTGAACTCGCAATGATTAAGCAAATGTAAAGAAGACATGATTTAAACAGCAAGTCAACTGGACCCCTGCCCTTGTACTGCTCAATATTCTGTGAGCGTATTTTATTTTAAGTTATGAGTAACGCACTGTGTATTTGTTTATTTTTAGAGCAATGAAACATTTCTCTAAAAATAAATAATTAAAAAGGGAAAAGGAGTCCCTACAAGCACAGTGACCTAAGTGATTGCCTAGTTCTCCCATGCATAAGGCCAGCCCTGGCATTGATACACTACAGCTATTAATACATCTAAATAAAAACAATATGCTACAAGCCATTTCAGCCATGGAAAGTAGCAGACATGTATACATGCCATGATATTCAGTTTTCCTAGTTTAATACCTTTAAGATTATTTATAACATTCTACAATGCATTTCTTAATCATCCCCCTTCAGCACCTGCCCAATGGCTCCCCTTTCTGTGCCACATCTGTTCATTTATTCAATGTTGGGGTGAGAACCCTATGGCAAATTCAGTCCCATTCAAGGAGCATTATCACTTATTTTCTGCTGAAGGTTGAGTGCCAAGTGTTAAGGAGTATGTGAGATGTCAGTCCTGAAGTGGTCTGCTCCCAGTCCTAATCCCGCATCAGGGGGTGACTTGCATAGTCCACAATGGTTGCCTGGTCGGGAAGAGATAAATATGCTTCCACAGATGCGTACTTCTCTAACTCAGTGATGCAAATATTGTGACCCTGCTTAGCCTCTTCCATGAGTAATTACAAACTCACTAGTAAGTGTCACTAATGCAGCAGGCCTAGCGATCTCTCCCCCGCAAGATGGGTGGGCTGGAATGCATAACTCAATCTAATCCTCCCTAGCTCAATTCAATGCCACTCTGCTAGTCAAGCCCTGGTCATAGGAGTTGCAGTCAGGACTTCATCCCTCTACACTACTGGACAGGGCTCATCTATTAAGTGTCTTGACACTGCTGGGAACCCCATAACATTCACTGCACAGCACTATACCATTTAATCTTTGCGATAACGTGCAGGAAGGTGCAGATCATATTTACTGAAATTACATATGTAGATGCTGTGCGATCAAATAAATTACCATGTTGATTCTTAAAGCAGATTAAAGAAGCTTCCAGCCAGTATTTTTTATGATATGTACTTTATAACTATGTATAACATTTGCCTCTTTTATGTGGAGGCTTTCAAAAGAGAATATATGAACTACATCACTCCTTCACTTTTGACTCAGTTGTCTCGGTGACGAAAATGTCTGAATAAACTGATTCATTTGATTTAACTGCTACAGGAAATGTTGAATTTCAATTTACAGTTACTCAGGGGTCTCAAATAATGCCATGTGGCAAAAATCAAGTAGTTTAGTAAATAAAAAGTAGCAGATGATGTGAGCAAAGACCTCGATGTTACAGAAGCACCATGCTGCAGTCTGATTCACACAGGCTTTGGCAACCTGTTTCTAGCACCTGCGAGAGGTCATAGGAATGCTACCACCCAAATGACAAAACCGTGTTATATAAAAGTGAGACATCTGGAATGCTGAATCGAGTCTGAAATCAGCATTTTAGAAATTGCATTACGCTCCTTACTACATTTTATATACCAGTTGTCAAAGTAAATGTCTTATCCTTTTATGTATATTTACGTAGTCACTGCAAACTATGAAACTCAACAAATTCTGATTCCACTGGTACAGTCTTGAACACTGGTGAATGAGCTGTCTTAATACAAACTCCAAAGAAAAAATGACTTTAATGCCATCTTCCAGTTATAACTACATAGCTACATACTGAATGCTTCTTAAAATGATTCTAACAAGCAGGGCTGTCACTTACAAAGAGGAAACATGATTTAATAAGCTCTCTGAGCAGAAGTCATCACTACACTGCACCAGCTAAGGGTCTCACTGGTTACTTCTGTGAGAATATTAACTGGTATACTGCACCACATGAGACCACTTTGGGGGGGGGGGGTTCAAACCACATGGTGCCTGAGGTGCCATAACCTTTAGTATCTTTGAATGCCATAGGAGTCCCATGAAAATGTTCTCTAAGTTTACACATCCAGAAAAGTCCAACACGAGGAAATGCATGGAGAAAGCCAAAAAGAAAGGAACTGATTTAATGGGAGAACATCGTTCTTTACAGCCCTTTGTTACGTATAGTCCATAACATACAGAATGCATGATCATTGCAGCAGAAAAGCATGCGCTCTATTATAGTCATACATGCAAATGGTTAATTTCATTGTTCTATCTTCATGCACCACAAATCAGTTTGCATACGTGACAGAAAGGGAGTAATTTCTTCTTTGAGCCATTCACTGGGTTTGCAAGACACAGAATATTATATGCAGTCATTGTCTGATAAGGGAACTATGCAACTGTGCATATCAGCATACAAACATATAACACTTATTCGCTTGCTCAAATAATTAGCAGTATAAAATGTATGTCAAAACTAAAAATTTAGATCTTTTTTTTTGAAAAATCCATTATGTGGTTTTCTTGGCAGTGCTGTTGCTATAACAAATTTAAAACTTCACATTCCAACAATACACTTGTGGCATTAGCTGAGGGCCTTACATGAAGCTCTATGTCCCATTGAGACAAAAGTGCATGTTGTGGACAGATGGAGAATTACTTTAGATGATTTCACATAAAGGAGTTTTCTTTTTCTTATAATACACAATCACACTTACCTCTCACATGTATGCTCACTCGTCCTAAGTCCAAATGGCTTCTGGAATTCAAATTCCATGCACGAATGCAGAAGATGAAGACTTGCACGTATGGAGGAGACGAAAACAGGTCGCAAGCACCTGTTCTGCTTGTACGACTAGGCGCAAAGGGCATTCTTAAAGAAGAACGCCCTTAAATTTTTTTTTTTAAAATTAGAAATAAATTAATCTTCTGGCCAGCCGATTCCAGGGGGGTGCAAGTGCACCCCCTTGCACCTGCCTGCAGGTGCCCATGGATTCATGGTTTCCTCTACTTCCAATGTACAAAGCTTCATTGCCAACTGATTTGTGGCAATCATGAATCTAAAATTTAAAAGTGTTTAGCTTTAGTTCAACAATGCCACAAATATAATAAAATGGAATAATTTCAAAAGATTTAGTAAATCAAAAGAATGTGGGTGCTCTTTCATTAATAGGGAACATTTTAAGAATGGAGTTGCTCAGTTGGACAGTGGCAGTTCTACTCCTTATGTTGATGGTGTGACAGTGCTTCATGAAACAGTCAATTAAGTTGATTTAAGGGGCAAGAATGAAGTATTTTGTACTGTTTGGACAAATGGCAAACCCACAGAGCTCAAAGTTGACAGGTTCTAAGTGCAATATTATGTCTGCAGAAACATGCTATAGTGTGTAAAAGTGAAAGGCTTTATTTGGCAAGATGTGCAAAACTTGTTGCTTATGGAGGTAAGAAAATTCAAACCGAAGGCTCAGTAGTACTTTCATGTCAGGAAGAAGCTACAACTTGTTATTTTATGTGGTCAAGAGGCATGTTCAGTCATTATTAAGTCTCAAAGACTCTTTGAAAATAGGACTACTTTCATTTAATAAGGAAGTCCACCAAGTTAGTTTAAAAAAACACTACTCTAATTTTGGCAGCATATTTTTTCTACCTATGCTGATCTTTTCCAAGACAAACTAGGCAGACTTCCAGCTGTGTACTCAATGAAGATAGACCCAGAGGTCAGTTCAGTTATCAGGCAGCATGCAGAGATCCAATAGCCATGTAGAACAGAGTCAAATATGAGTTAGATAAAATGGTGTGACAAGGTGTGATTTGTCCAGTGGAAACTCCAACTGAATGGGTATCTTCTATGGTGGTAGCTTATAAGAAAAGATCAGATGACATCAGAATATGTACTGATCCATGAGATTTGAACAAAGAGCTAAAAAGACCTCATCATCCAATGCGCACAGTCAAGAAGTTGCAGCTTTGATGCCAAATGTCACTATTTTTTCTGTCTTAGATACAAAGAGCTCATTTTGGCAAATTCAGCTTGATAAAAAAATCCTCATTGCTCATTACATTCAGTACTCCACTTGGCATCTACAGATTTTTGAGAATGCCATTTGGGATAAATTCTACAAGTAAAGTCTTTCAGCGTGCAATGGAGCAAATTTTTCTGGGTATCCTTGTGCTATCACAGTAGACGTCATACTAGTAGGAGTCATGATGAAGCTGAGCATGAAAGAAACCTCAGCTAAATTTTAGAAAGGGCACATCAAATGAATCTCAAGCTCAATGTACAGAAATGCTAATTCAGGCTATAAGAAGTTCCTTATGTTGCTCATTTATTTACAAGTACAGGCCTACAACCAGACCCTTCAAAACTAACAGCCATTCTCGAGATGCTAGCTCCAGACAATGTTCAAGCCATGCAATGTTTTTTTGGCAAGGTCAACTACCTAGGCAAGTTCATTCTAGACTTGAGCCAACTATCAGTACCACTCAGAGAGCTGATATGTAAAGACGCATCCTGGTCTTGCTCAGAGCAACACTAAAGAGCATTTAATGTCCTGAAGCAGAGAAATGCCAGTCTGCCAACGTTCAGATACTTTGATGTTCACAAACTAGTTACACTTTCCTATGATGCTTCAAAATTTGGACCTGGTGCACTCATTTTGCAAGAGGATCAGCCTATTGCCTACACATAAAGAACTTTTACCCAAACTGGACAGCAGTACGGCCACATTGGGAAAGAGCTTTTGGCAATTGTGTTTACATGTTCAAAGTTCCATAATTATGTTTATTGCAGACCTATCCAGATCGAAACAGATCACCAACCATTAGTCATAATCCTGAGAAAGCCAATGCATTTAGCACCAGTCAGACGGCAACGTACGATGCTGAGATCGCAAAAGTACAACTTCAATCTTGTCTACAAGAAAGGCAAACTTCTTTATCTTACTGAAACATTATCCAGATCACCCAGAAATATCACTGAATAGAATGATAACCAAGGTTCTCAATTGTTTGATGATTTTGAAGACATGGAAGTGAGGAAATTTTCTTCCACACGTCTTCATGAGCTAAGAGATCACACAGCCACAGATCCAGTTTTACAAAGGCTCGAACACTTTATCAATCAAGGATGGCCGACAAAGCAATCTAGTTTACCTCAAGAAGTGCAACCTTATTTTCCATACAGAGATGAGATTTTGTCTGACAAAGATATCATTATGAAAAGTCCAAAAGTAATTGTTCCAAAATCCTTGCTACCCGAGTACATTACTATCTTACACCGTGGTCACCCAGGAACAGAATCTAACAAAAGAAGGGCAAGAGATAGTATTTTGGCCGTCTATATCACAAGACATTGAGAGACCACTTTCATCTTGTTCAGTATGTAATAGTACAAAGCCTCATCAACAGAAAGAACCACTCCAGGTTAACCAGATTCCAGAACTACCTTGGTCGACAGCAGCCACTGAGATCTTCGATTGGAATGGTCAGCATTATTTGGTGTTAGTTACTCCAATTGGTTCGAGATTGACTTACTTCCTTACCTAACATTTAGTACTATCATTACTAAAATGTAGTGTCATTTTGCTGTACATGGTAGTCCACACACATTATTTCTGACAATGGCACGCAGTTTACAAGCCAACAGTTAAAGAGATTTGCTGAGAATGGGACTTTGCTCATGTCACAAGTAGTCCAGATTACCTGCAATCAAATGGTTTGGCAGAATGTACAGTGCAAAGTGGAAAACAGTTACTTGAGAAGTCAAAAAGAGACAATAGTGATGTTTTCTTGAATCTCTTAAATCTTAGAAATGTTTCTTGTGATCAACATCTTGGTTCACCTGCTCAGAGACTTCTGTCAAGACAAACCAGAACCACATTACCACTCGGTAGTCAATTGTTGGTTCCATGTGTCAAGAACAACAGATCAGTGAAAGCCTATCCCACAAGTCCTACTATGATAAGAACAGTAGACTGCTCAATCCATTACGAAAAAGAGAGGTGAAGGATGCAGATGTCCAAAGGTTATGACTGGATTGGTGTCGTGAAGAATATTGGTCCAGAGCCAAGACTGTATATTACAGAATCACTGCTCCATACCAAAAACAACACCGTAAATAAAGTAAAACCGACTGATACTGGATCGCTGCAAAGACACCTCGGCTCGGACAGTGAAAATCAGTTTAATGCCAAAAAACAACCACAAAAGTATCCGCAACAGACAAGTTAAGCGCTTTCATCTGACTAGCAGACTTCATCAGAACAAAGATAGTTAATACTAAGTTCATTAAATACCAAAATTGGCGCCAAAACTACATCATACAATAAATTTTCTTAAAGAAATATGTACATATTAACTTCACTGACAATTCCAAACCACATATAAATGCATAAAAAATACATAAAAATACATAAAAAATATTTAAAAAACATCTATATATAAAAACATCTATATGTAAAAAACATCTATATGTAAATAGGCATGAAAAGAATAATGTCTATTGATGTGCACATATATGGGTATATACATACTTACATGGGTATGTGGAGACATATAAGGCATATAAATATATATCTATAAAAACTGTAAGAACTCATATGTATGTGTTATCTATTAAGCAAACCCAGACTATTGAGACATAATTAAATATGGTTTAATGCTAATAGAATCATTAATGCCTGGGTGTCTGGTGGCATCAGTGAACATCTGCCACCTGCTCTCCTTCATAGCCAACAGGGCTTTGATGTTCCCTCTGTATGGTGAATTGCCCACCATATCAATTATAGCAAATTTGAAATGATGGGCATCACCACTATGATGTATATGTCGATATAAAGCGTTCTTTTTGTCCTTAGTTCTAATACAGTATTGATGATCATAAATACGTCGTTTAAATTGTCTCTCAGTTTTACCTATGTAGAATATGTTGCATACTACACAGGTGGCCAAATAAACCACAAACTTGGTATTGCAATTACCACCTCTACTATATATAAACGTCTTATTTAAATTGTCTAACTTACAACCCTCAGTCTCATTGATACAATGGCATTGATTGCAGGCACCACAATTTTTGGTTCATGCGGTTCCCCTATTCTTATCAATGCTATTTGATTCCAATAACTTCTTAATGTTGAAGCCAGTCTTATAAACAATCTTGGGATGTATACCTAATGTCTTTGTTATGTCATCATCCCTTATAACCAAATTCCAACATTCTTTAATGATAGCTTCAATATTATGAACTACTGGTGAATACATTAGTACACAAACCATATGACTTGGTTCAGTCTTCAAATCCCTCACTTGTGATGTGACCACACTACCTAAGTTCCCTAATAAGAGCACATACTTTTTTCCCACTCGCTAATAACATATTTGACTACATCTTTCAACAAGGTTTCAGGGTACCCACTAACAACGAATAAGGACTTTATAAATTCCACTTCTTTTAACATAATTCCTCTAGTGGATGACATACGGGCAGCCCTAATGCACTGCCCTTTAAAAATATTTTTGAACACGTGTGGGGGATGATTACTACTATACTCTAAATAATTATTGGAGAAGGTCTCCTTCCTATAAATACTAGATGTAAATCCATCTTCCCCATGACTGATGTATGTGTCCAAGTAGGCTATTCCACTGGCGTTTATGGAATGAGTGAATTTAAGAAAATCAGTTGTGTTGTTTATATAACTGATAAATTCAGTAACCATTTCTACAGGCCCATTCCATAACACAAAGAGGTCATCCAAAAACCTTGTATAGTAAACTATATAATGGAAAAATTCCGATTTGAACAAATGTTCAGATTCCCATTCCAGCATAACTAGGTTAGCGAATATGGGCACACAAGATGCTCCCATCGCCACACCCCTAGTTTGCCTAAAGAATTAATTTTCAAAATGGATGTAATTATGATCTAGAACTAACCCCATCATATCAGTAATGAGACAGATTTTGTCCCATTCAAAACAGGAGTATTTCCTTAAACTGCTGCTGAAATACTCTAACCCCAAGTCTCTGGGAATACACGAGAATAGATCAGCTAATGTTGCGACCAGTGAACATGGGTTTAGGAAGCCCAGCACATTTATCCCTAACCAGCATCCCCTAACTGATGCTTTTTCCAAATTGGTAGAGCAAGAACTTTACCAAAATGAACTTTTAAATAAACGAAGAAATTGGCATGGTAATCTTACACCAGCACAGAGAAGAGCACTCACAACCCTAAAAAGTGACCATAGCATTATGATCAGACCGGCCGACAAAGGTGGACCGACGGTCATAATGGATATGGAGTATTATGTTGGTAGCATGAAAACCATGCTTAATGAGGACAATTTCTACAGTAAAATTAATATGTGTAAAGTTAATAATATTATAGGGAATGCTTTAGATAGTTTGAACTTTATGTTCAGTGAAAGTAAAATTAGTGAAGAGTTGTATAAATATTTCATAGTGGATAAACCCATCATTCCATGCATTCAAGGGATACCTAAAATACATAAACATGGCAGCAACCCACCTATGAGACCTATAGTTGCTGGGAGAGGTTGGGTGACTAAGCCTATTTCATTATATTTAGAGTATATTCTTAGGCCTATTGTGAATAAACGTACACATTTTAAGGGATACGAAACAATTTTTGGTTACCCTATATGAAAGGATGCCTAACAGGCAGGGATGTGATAGTAACTTTTTAGTGACTTTGGATGTTCAGTCGCTGTTTACAGTTATCCCTAATAAAGAAGGGGTTAATAGTATTAAAAGGTGCTTAGAAAGAGATGGCACCTATTCTAGAAGTAAAATAGAAGTTATCTGCAATTTGATGCAAATTGTTCTGATGAATAATATTTTTACTTTTGATGGCCAATTCTATATACAGCGGGATGGCGTAGCTATGGGCACTTCTTGTGCCAATAGTTACGCCAACCTAGTTATGGCAGAATGGGAATATACACATTTGTTTCAGATGAGTAAATTTAAAGAACACGTTCTGTTTTATACACGTTTTGTAGATGACCTTTTCCTTATTTGGGAAACAGATGAGAATTTACTCGCAGAACTTTTGGACGAGATGAATACAGTCACTGATTATTTAAAATTTACAATGGCTAAATCCAGAGAAAAAATCTCTTATCTGGATGTATTTGTGGAAAAGTTACCCAATGTTTTTTTTAAATACAGGAGTGTTCAGAAAAAGCTGCTATAGGAACACTTATTTACATAGAAGCAGTATGCATCCTGAACATATTTTTCACAATATTATTAAGGGTCAGGCTATAAGGGCATCCCGTTTACATTCTAATGACACTGATTTTAAAAATGAAATTGATCAGTTAAAACTGAAGTTCTTGGATCGTTCGTATAGTATGACTGAAATAGATGCAGGCATGTCAGAAATTGATGACTTAAGAACAGGTAGAGCCATGCCATATTTTGGAGAATGCAGTAATAATTCTGCATTTAAAGCTATGAGTATTTATGATGTTAACAGTATTAGAGTACCCATTTACTACACACAAGATGTGAAAAAAATTAGAGATATTTATAATAAACATTGGGAAATATTGCTAACAGATCCTAGAATTTCCAATATCATTGATGATCATCCCAAGTTTATATATAAAAATAAACCTAACTTACATAGGATGTTGTGTGGCCCCAATAGAGTGGATAGGTCAACACCAGGAGTAGAAGATTTTACTAAGAAATGTCACAAATGTAAGTACTGTGAATACATTAATGAAACTAATATGTTTATACATCCCATTAGTTCACAGCAGTACACGTTTCAAGTAAATGCTACCTGTGATACCATGCATGTGATCTATTTGGCCACATGTACACAATGCACTGCATTCTATGTAGGCAAAACGGATCGGAAGCTTAGGGATAGAATCAGGGAAAACTTGTATAAGATCAGGACAGGATCCAACAACAATGCACTATCTAAACATGTCAGTAATACTTCTAATGAACATTGCTTCAAGTTCCAAGTAATACAGGTTAATCCTATTACTGTTCGGTGTGGTGACATCTGTAACAGAACAGAATTGAAAGAAGTTGATTGGATTATTAGACTTAGAGCTGACTGCCACCCAGGCCTGAATGATAGAGTGTCTATCAATCCTAAGCTTAAGGCAAGGAAGTTACGTTCCTGCCATTGATTATTTTTGCAGTGATATGCTTATGGACTTGTATGTGGATACATTTTAGATATCTGTACACACCCCCCCCCCCCGTGGTATTCTTGCAGAATCCAGTATATGTTATGTATGCTATTTATATAATTCATTGTGTTTGCTTGGGAACATGAGCTCTATGGGTAGTGGCACATCATCTTTGCTGGATTTGTTTAAGATTGCATTATTTATATAGGTACACTATCTGGTTATTATTCATTCATGGATAGTCTATTGAGTTATGTAGCTTGAGTTGCAAATGATAGTGCCCCTAGAATTTCTTATGGCAAAATTTCTTATGGCAAAAATTTTTATGGTTGATTTTTTATATAACTAAACAAATGTGTTCTAGATGCATGAGTAAGATGGGATGCAGTATGCAATGCTTGTTGATAACATTTGAATAAGCATTCCATAATTTTTTTTTACCATGGCATTACATTTTTAAAAGTTTAATATACAGGATTTTCCTGTTTTTAGTACCTGTAATAGTTTTGCATGTACGTATTTTTTACGTAACAGGCATTTGAAATTTTAGCGCTACCACTTTATTTTTATTTTATTTAAACTATTCCTTAACAGGAAATTACATCATTTTTTTCAAATGGAAAGTGTATTTATGTACCTTGTTTGCATAGTATTTTCATTGGCCTGAGGAAGACTATTGTTGAAAGCGCTCGCCTTTTATGTCAATTAAAGTTTATTCCGCCTAACGCTTGGCTGTTCTTGATTTTGGAACTTTGTTACAAGCTATTGTTAGACGGAGTGAAGCAACTGCTTTTACCTGTGCTGCTTTTTCTGTTTAAAACTGCTACTTTGGTCTAGTGGTGTTGAAAGAACTATTTCAGAGTGGTGAATCTCCAGGTTTGAAGAATTATCCACCTGCCATTTGGATTTTTTCCAGCTGGATTTATTTAGCTGAGTAACGTACTTGTTGTGACTGCCTGTTTGTGCCTTCCATTTTTTACTTTTATTTATTACTTCTTTCCTTGGGAAGGTACAGTGGTCACCTTTTTTATATATTTTTATATATTTAGTATTAACTATCTTTGTTCTGATGAAGTCTGCTAGTCAGATGAAAGCGCTTAACTTTTCTGTTGTGGATACTTTTGTGGTTGTTTTTTGGCATTAAACTGATTTTCACTGTCCGAGCCAAGGTGTCTTTGCAGCGATCCAGTATCAGTCGGTTTTTCTTTATTTACATTACAGAATCAGAAGGAACAACTTTTTGGCAGAATCAGAAACATTTGAGACCAGTGTCCAAGCCTATACTGCAGCAAATAGCCTATGAGAGAGATTCTTTATCTCAAAGTGAGTCGTCCGATGTGCCAATTCCAGAGGATGTTCCAGAGGACATTCCTGTTCCTATGACAAATCCAGAAGTTCCTGGTGTGAGTTACGCACCACAGACTGTCCCTTTTGCTAAATCTAGTCCAAATTGTTATGTTACGAGATATGATAGTATCTCTAAACCCTGTAGCAGATATGAAGCAACTTGGACATGAACACTGTATTTTGTTTCTAATGTACACAGTAATGCATGCTTATCTCTGATATTATTTTGCAAAAAGATCAATCTTTTAAGAGGGAGGATGTAAATCAATATGTTTGTGTATATACCTTTAAGAAGCTATTCAAGGGCTTGAACTAGAGTATAAATACTGAGCACGTGCGCCTGACTGCCATTTTGTAGTTAGCTGTTGAGATGTGAACATGTATGTATGTAAGCTCTGTTTGTTAGTTAGTTCATTCATATTTAAAGATGTTGCTATCTATCCTGATGTGCTTATATATATATTAAAGCATCTGAACGAAACTCCAAGCCTTCTTATTATTTGTATTAGAGACAAACGAGTGTCAGAAGCTATGTTTTTGGGAAGCTTTGCTGGTCTTACGAGTTCCTTGCAGCTCCTTGGTGAGGTGTTTTATATTCTCATTGTGATGACATGTTCTGACATTACAAGGTAATACAAGCAGTTTCCTCCTTCTGTTGTAAAGCTTATTTAAAACTACTGATCACAAGAGACATTTGTTATTGAATTTGCTGCTATATTTGGTACTGTGGGGAAAGATCTATCAATGCTTTTATCTAAATGAGCATAGGTGCTGCATGTCCTTGTTTCATTCTGAGGTTAGCATGGGAGAGCTTTGTGGTTTCATCATACAATTATAAAGGTTAGCTTTTCTGAACTCTCAAAAGTGGGTGGTGTTGGTAACCATGGGAGAGAAAGACCTGAGGATAAATGTAATCAATCAGTGATCAGACTTAACAGTTGTGGTACCAATTATGTGCAGGGAGCAGGTCAGATCCAAACTAGTGAGAAGTAAGTCCAAGATATTTGAACACTTGGTGACAATTTGATCCACGGAATTGTTAT
>NC_056745.1:176513185-176520685 GCF_019279795.1 Protopterus annectens | reverse complement strand
CACATGGAAAAGGTCTCAGTGGAAGTCTTGGAAACTAGACAGTAGATTCATGTTGGTGTCTAAAAGAATTCTGCATGCCAAATACCTAGAAAGGTTTTAGTGCAATATGCAAGGCGTTTGGACAATTTTTGCTGCCACTGGAATGACTCAGTAGGAAATGTACATTAAGGATGTCGGTGAATTATTCAGTGCTCAGGTGGTATGAAGAACATGCAGTCAAATCTATTTATGCACATCTAGTAGCCTTATATGCTGCCTTTCAGATGCAGGGCCTAGCAGACTATACCACTCATAATAACCAGCATGATGAAAGGGAGGGAGGCAACTGCAAATTAAGTGCAGCCATTGAATCCCCTCAAGGCACAAACATCCTCCAAGAGGGCCAGGATGATGAAAGGGAGGGTGATACTTCAAGCAGGCAATGGGATTGAAGACAACCCTTGGTTCTGCAGTGCCTGAATGCCACAAATACTAATTATGAGACATACGGGCTATGGACTGCCCTAGTAGCTTTTATGGGTAAGAGAATTTTTATGATTGGGTGATTTAGACAGTGAAATGGCAAGTGCAGCCCACCCCTTGGCATGAGGAGATATCTTACTCATGGAAATTCAGGTGGATTTGGGGGTAGAGGGTCCAAGAAGGACCAGAAAAGAAAAAGCCAACAGGTTCTTTTGAGAAAAAGAAAGGTATCCTTTGTATGATCATTAATTTGAGTTGCCACAGTAAGGAGCCAGAACAAGTGACTAAAGTCTAATGATCTATAATTTCCACCTCCTTCAGGCACATTGTGCAGGTGAAACAGTTTAAAGCAATTACTTAGAAGTTCCTATATTAATCTAGGATTGGGAGAGTTACTGACCGAGCAGCTCAGTGGTATTAACTGGGGCAATCAAGGAAGTCAGTACATGGCAAACGGGTGTTCATGATGAAAATAGGGCACGTGTACAATAACTACAATGGAGATAATACAGAGGAGGGATTTGGGAAGGTCTAGAGGATTGAAAATGGTTTCAAGGGGTTAAAACTAAAGCTACTATATGTGAAGAAAATGGACACTAGTGACACTGGACTCTTTCTTTCCCTAGGCCAAAGACAACATGAATGACAGGACATTCTTTCTATTACTGTTCTACGAGGAAAGCCCAGGTGAGAGCAAGAGGAAGGCAGCTTGCGAAGCATTTCTCCAAAGTTAGGCTGCTATTGAATACAAAGTGAGAGGGGTGCTGTGGACACAACTGCTGCCAGCAGTGCAGCACATGCTCAGAGAAGTGGGACAACCTGACTGCATTTGTGCAGCACATGCTCAGAGAAGTGGGACAACCTGACTGCATTTGTGCAGCACATGCTCAGAGAAGTGGGACAACCTGACTGCATTTGTGCAGCACATGCTCAGAGAAGTGGGACAACCTGACTGCATTTGTGCAGCACATGCTCAGAGAAGTGGGACAACCTGACTGCATTTGTGCAGCACATGCTCAGAGAAGTGGGACAACCTGACTGCACTTGTGCAGCACAAGCTTAGAGAAGTGGGACAACCTGACTGCACTTGTGCAGCACAAGCTTAGAGAAGTGGGACAACCTGACTGCATTTGTGCAGCACATGCTCAGAGAAGTGGGACAACCTGATTGCATTTGTGCAGCACATGCTCAGAGAAGTGGGACAACCTGACTGCATTTGTGCAGCACATGCTCAGAGAAGTGGGACAACCTGACTGCATTTGTGCAGCACATGCTCAGAGAAGTGGGACAACCTGACTACATTTTTACACATTTGTGAAGCAATGATTTGGGATAATTCCTGAAACAGAACTGTTAATATTAGTTTTCAAAGATGTGTTTGATTAGAAGAAAATGTTTACTTATGTTACAGTCATGAGATCAAGGTTTGTTTGTAAAAAAAATGTTTTAATTACACAGCCATAAAGACAACAAGGAAATACATCAATATATCAATGCATAAGCTGTCTTGGTCCAGGATGAAGTCCTAACTACAGCCTGGGTGACTTGAGTCTGTTTAGCACTTCAGGCTTCGAACAGAGTTGGGAAGGGCACATCCATACATTGGGGAGGGCTTGTTTCAGTCATTGGGGAGGGCTTGTTTCAATGGAGGAAGATTGTTGAAATACCGCTGGAAGCCAGGCCTTAAGTGACTGCTAGGCTTGGCATGCACTATGGTTGAGGAGGCATGGTTACCCGAAGGTCCAGAGCAGGCACACTCTCAGAGGCCATGCCTCGCTGCTGGTCCAGATGAACAGAATTACTTCAGCATCCAAGAGGGTCATGGTCAAGAAAAGGCATGGTGTGTGCAGCGACTGATTCTTTAGGCATCCACTTTGCTTCACTTCCAGGATGCTGCATTCCACTTCCCCTTCCCAATCTGCTGGGCAGTCCTAATAAAGTAAGCAGTCCCTCCCACTTGATGAAAGTCTATCTGTAGGTTGTTATATCCCTTGGGGAGAAGGGACAGATGACTCAAGATAAGGAATTAAAGTGGATTTGGTTAGCAAGCTATGGTGAACTAAGCATTGTGGGACATGCCCTACCAGGGCTAGTACTTGGAAAATCAGCCAGACACATCCAGTGGCAATACTGGTGGATAAGGCAGCAGGTGGTATACGCCCCCCCCCCCCACAGGAGTAAGAGGAGCGTAAGAGCTGGAAGCTTCCACTGAATAATTAAGCTGATGGACATGTCTGTCAGCCTAAGAGGCCTGCCAATAACTGACATTTCCAAATTATCAAGGAGCAAGAGTGACTGCCACAGACAAACTGGGTGTGGGAACAGATAAGCTTTAGCACGAAAAGCCTAGTCTTAGAAACTTTTAGATAAAAAGGTCCAAGCCTTTGGGAGGCGGAAAGGTGGTGCTCAAAGAAATTAAGTGAATACTATTAAATGGTGAGTTAAGTTAATAAAGGAAGGATGGAATTGATGGTATTTTGCTACAATGAAATGAAAACTGAGGGTATCTGATAATAAATAAAAGTAGTCAATAAATACTGGATAATAAAGTGTGTAACCTGTTATCGAGTTGTAAATAAACTGGTTCTATAGCACTAAGGTCAGGGTATTTTTTCAAGGAGGGGTGGGAAGGACTAGCCTTTTTCCATAATTGCTTTCAGCAAAGAATTACATTTACAAACAGTAAAGTTATGAAAGTATGAGTTACTTAGAATCTGCTGATTTTCCATAAGGAAAGGAAGCTTGTATATTAAGCTGTCCAGATATTTTTTTATTCATTTATGGATTGAGTAGTCATGGACATTTTCAGGCCTGAATGGGAAAAACTACAAAATGTGAATGTGGATTGGCATAAGATGAAACAAAAGAATGTTAGTAGAAGCAATATTATGAAACAGTATGCTTATCTGCTGTCATAGACTATGGTTATATATCTTTTCTTTTGTACTCCTTTGCCATGCAAAAAAAAAGGCAATAACTTGGGCAAATACATTTCTGATAGTTCAGAAATCTGAAATTTAGCAGCTAACAAATGCAATCACTTAAGTCTCACTTGCTAAAATGCATTTAAATGAATCGTGTTGATCTTCAGTACTTGCTTTCATGTAAAAATATCCTGTGACGCAAGCTTCACTGTATATTTTGACAGACTGCATCCTGCCTTCAGCATACATTGACGATGTCTCCTTCATAAAATGAATTTGTTGTAGAAAATCAACTCGTTTACGTTTCAAAATATTTGAAAAAATGTATGTTGTAATGGCAGATTTTTTTTCTGGACATCAACTATTTTGTTTTTAAAACAATCTTAAAATTGCATGTTGTCATGGCTGAAACATTTCTTTTTCTAGAAATTAACTCTTGTATTTATAAAACATTTAGAAAAGTGCATGGCATGGCATTACACTGTCTTGTCATTTCCCTAGCTTTTCTGTGATGCCAAAGTATGCTAATTTTATCTGTTTATCTACCTATCTAAATATTAAGACATCCTTTTCTTACACTTCTTTAATCATCTGCATGTTACACTGTTTCAGTGACTAGACCATAAATAACTAAAATAAATAACAATCTTAAATAATCCTAAATAACAGCTACCTCAGTCTCAGGTGACTTTCCAAGGTCGATATACTTGTGTAGATTCTGTTTTATACCTCTCCCACACATACTGGCTCTCAGTGATAAATCCTCACTCTTGCAGCGATCAGCAGCAAAGCGATAGCTAAAATCATCAGTGCTCCAGTGACTTGTAGCACATGAAGAACTACTCTTATAGGTTCATAGGTAGGTAATAGGCTATCTGCCCAAAGGCATTTATAAGCCTAGCCAGAATGTGTTGGCTTTCGCCGCCCCCTTAGTTCCCTGTGCCTCTCTCCAGCAGAGTCACTGAAGTGATCCCCGGGGTAAACTTTCTGTTTCCCATCTACTCGTCAAGGTTTCTCTTGAAGAGTGTTAGCGAGGAGCTCTGCCTAATGTAGATTGGAATCTTGTTCCAAAGCATGGGAAGTCCTGTCCAGTAAATGGAAATGTACCTGCCTTCACCCAACCTAATCCAAGGGGGTTCTCGCTCTGGTTCCCAAGCTCTACAACTCTCATAGTTATCTTCCTATGAGCCTATCTAAGCACTCAACAATTTCTATAGCTTCTCTCTAAGCTCTCACCTCCCACAACTACCCTCACACAGCCCAACCTTGTAAATATTGTAAATAGCATTCTACTGTTGATGTGTGTATGCAAAGCATATTTACATTTTCTTAAAAGGTTTGTATGTAAACTGTTTCCACACCTAAGCCATATCTGTTTTCCTCCAATGAAACTGTGTGATTCCTACCTTCAAGATTAATGAATTTGTTGACTATGCATGATATTAAATGCATTTATGAGTAACTATTCTACATAAGATCTTTAAAATTAGCTATCATTTGTATCATTCGGCCCAGTGGACTTCCCCGGTAATCAAATTGCAAATAAATAAATAAGTCTCTGGGACAGGAATCTATCCCTCCAGCATGTCCTATTTATTGTTGTGGTGAGGTTTAGATCCCTAGAGTGTTTGGCTCGAGGGGATATGGTTTTCTTTAGGTGGAGCATGTCCATCAATTCTGGGTTGGACATGGCCTTGCATGTCATGCAGAGATCACCTCTGAGTAGGCAGTATGCAACCGAGTACAGCTGGAGTTTCTTCAGTTGAGCTGCATAAGGCATCTGTTTGAGGCCAGTAATCCTCTTGGTGAGGTACTTTTGTGGTCTTTCCAGCTGTTATTTATTTATTTATTTATTTTACATTTGTTGACTGGGAAAGTCCGACTGAGTATATGCCCATTTTCAGCGGAGGCCCGGGGAGAAAAGCTCCATATATACAGACATATGAGATTTACATAATATAAGAGTACAATCTAGCATATCAGATAAAAAAAGAAACAGTATAATTATAGTAAAGACACAGTTCAACAGGAGAAATGACCTATATGTCAGAGTATAATATCACAAGGAAGGCTCCATATATTCAAACAAGCAAAATTTTGCATAATAAAAGAGTATAATCTAGCATTTCAGAGGAAAAAAAAACAAAACAGCGCATTTATAGCAAAGTCACAGTCTGACAGGTAATGACATATGTCAGTGTATAATAATATAAGGTGCAAGACATTTGCCTAGTAGTATTAATTTCTCACAGAGAAAAGAGTAAACATCGTACTGCAATCATCTGCTAGTTAAAGGATATGAAATAGTAATGAAACACTGATAACCTGTTGACAGCTAATAGTAGAGCTGGCAGCTAATTAGTGGTACAGGAGAAAGGGGGGGGGTTTAGTTGGGGTATGGACAAGGACATAGCCAGTGAGATTTTAGGTGTGCTTTAAGAGCATTTTTGAAGAGACTGCTGGGAGGAGGGTAGTTACGGCAATGGGAAGTGAGTTCCATATTTTGGATATGGAGTAAGAGAATAGTGCTTCCCCTGCAGAATTGTTGGGTTTAGTGACTTGGAGTAGATTTTTGTTGCAGGAGTGAAGGGGTCGGAGGATTGGTAGGGTTGGAGAAGTGTATGAAGTGAGGGAATTTTAAGAGGGTGGTTTAAAAGTTTATGAGCAAAGGTAAGTTGGGTTAGGTGTAGGAGTTGAGGGAGCTTAAGCCAGTCTAGGTTTCTAAGGGAGACACAGTGGTGACTACGGTGGGAGTCCCCTGATGCAAATTTTGCAATTTTATTGTAGCAGGCTTCGGGTTTCTTTAGGTCTGATTGTCAAAGATTTGTGAGTATGGGTGATGCATAGAGTAGGGTTGAGATTAGTTGGGAAGTTGCAGTAGACATTCTGGCTGGTTTGGTTAGGTATTGTTGGTTTCTATACAAGGCACCCAGTTTTTTGTGGACCTTTTTTATTGTGAGTGATATGCGAGTGTCAAATTTGAGTTTGTTGTCAATCTGTACACAGAGTAGCTTAGTGTGGGCTCTTGGTGAGATGGAAGTGTTGTCTTTGGCAAGTATCTTGAAATGGGGGATGTTCGGGGTAGATTTTGAGGGTTGAAAGATGAGGAGTTTGGTCTTATTTGGGTTGAGGAGTTGAGCATTTAATAGCCAACTTTCAACGGAAGAGAAAGATGCTTGAGTGATCTGCTGTAGTTTTGTTAGAGATGGAGCTGAGCAGATGAGAGTGGTGTCATCTGCATACTGTATGAGGGAGGCATGTTTTGTGGCGGTGTGCAGGTCATTGGTAAAAATGGAGAAAAGCAAGGGGCCAAGGATGGAGCCTTAGGGAACCCTGAGAGCAACAGGGAGGTGAGGGGATAGATTGTTGGGCCACTATCAGGGAGGTGAGGGGATAGATCGTTGTGCCAGACAACTGACTGCTGGTGGCCGTGTAGATAGCTGTGGAACGAACTGATGGCAGGTATGGAAAAGGAGAGGTTGGAGAGTGCAGAGAGTAGAAGATCATGTGATACAATATCAAAAGCCTTTGATAGGTCAAGAAGTACAGCAGAGGAGAAAAGGCCACTGTTTTTATGTTGGAGAATGGGGTTAGTGAAGGAGACCAGAGCAGTTCTGGTGCTATAGTGTGGTTTGAAACCATGCTGTGTGTAGGAGAGGAGATTATTGTCTAGGAGATAATTGGAGATCTGTGAGTTAATACATTTTTCGAGTAACTTGGAGAGAGGTGAGAGGATGGCAATGGGGTGGTAGTTGGAGATGTCTGTTGAGGGGCCGCCTTTGTGTAGGGGTATGATGTGGGATATTTTCCATAAGGTTGGCACATTGGACTCAGATATGGAGCAGTTGATTAATATGGAGGTGGGATAAGCTAAAACATCAGCTGCTATTTTTAGGTATTCTGTGGGCAGGTTGTCAGCTGCTAGTCTTGTGGGTTTAAGTTTTGTCAGTAGTTTTTTTATGTTGGAGGTGGGTACTGTGGAAAGGAAGAAGGGAGGGAGGGGTGGAGTTGGTTTGGGTGTGGGGGGTGTTGATGTAGGGAAGTGTTTTTTAGTTAGGGATAGAACAGTCTCTGTAAAATGTTTGTTGAAAGAGTCAGCTATGCTACAGGTGGA